>NC_090359.1:27019324-27068386 GCF_035084215.1 Heptranchias perlo | reverse complement strand
TGAGAGAGAGAGACAGAGGGATAGAGAGAGAGACAGAGGGATAGAGATAGATACAGATAGAGGGATAGAGAGACAGGGAGGGATAGAGAGAGAGGGAGAGGGATAGAGAGAGAGAGGGGGGTGATAGAGAGCAAGAGAGAGGGATAGAGAGAGGGAGTAGGAGAGAGAGGGATAGAGAGAAGGAGTGGGAGAGAGAGGGATAGAGAGATAGAGGGAAAGAGAGAGATAGAGAGAGATAGGGGGATATAGAGAGAGATAGGGGGATATAGAGAGAGATAGGGGGATATAGAGAGAGATAGGGGGATAGAGAGGGAGGGGGGAGAGGGAGGCATGGAGGGAGAGAGGGAGGGATATAGAGAGAGGGAGAGAAAGGGATAGAGAGAGGGAGAGAAAGGGATAGAGAAAGATAGAGGGGGACATAGAGGGAGAGAGAGAGGGGAAGGGAGAGAGAGAGGGGGAAGGGAGAGAGGGAGATAGAGAGAGTGGGGTGGGAGAGGGGATAGAGGGGGGAGATAGAGGGATAGAGGGGGGCGATCGATGGAGTGGGATAGAGAGGGGGGGGAGAGGGATAGAGAGGGGGGAGATGGAGGGAGAGGGATAGAGGGGGGGAGATGGAGGGAGAGGGATAGAGAGGGGGGAGATAGAGGGAGAGGGATAGAGAGGGGGGAGATAGAAGGTGAGGGATAGAGAGGGGGGAGATAGAGGGAGAGGGATAGAGAGAGAGAGGGAGGGATGGAGAAGGATAGAGATAGATACAGATGGAGAGAGAGAGAGATGGATAGAGAGAGGGAGGGATAGAGAGAGAGCGGGATAGAGAGAGAGCGAGGGATAGAGAGAGAGTAGGAGGGATAGAGAGAGAGAGAGAGTGGGAGGGATAGAGAGAGAGAGAGAGAGGGAGGGATAGAGAGAGAGGGCTAGAGAGAGAGAGGAGGCTAGAGAGAGGAGGCTAGAGAGAGAGAGAGGGAAGGATAGAGAGAGAGGGATAGAGAGATAGAGAGATAGAGATAGGGATAGAGAGAGAGATAAAGAGGGATAGAGAGGGAGAGGGATAGAGTGGGAGGGATAGAGAGAGATAGAGAGGGAGGAATGGAGGGGGAAAGGGAGGCATGGAGGGAGAGAGGGAGGGATAGAGAGAGGGATAGAGAGGAATATAGAGAGAGGGAGAGAGAGATAGAGAGAGAAAGATAGAGGGGGAGATAGAGAGAGAGGGGGAGAGAGAGAGAGGGGGAAGGGAGAGAGGGAGATAGAGAGAGTGGGGGAGGGAGAGGGGGAGATAGAGGGAGGGAGATAGAGAGGGGGGAGATAGAGGGAGAGAGATAGAGAGGGGGGAGATAGAGGGATAGAGAAGGGGGAGATAGAGGGAGAAGGATAGAGAAGGGGGGTGATAGAGGGAGAGGGATAGAGAGGGGGGAGTAGAGAGAGAGGGGGGAGATAGAGGGAGAGGGATAGAGAGGGGGGGAGATAGAGGGAGAGGGATAGAGAGGGGGGAGATAGAGGGAAAGTGGGGGGAGATAGTGGGAAAGAGAGGGGGAGATAGAGGGAAAGAGAGGGGGAGATAGAGAGGGGGAGATAGAGGGAAAGAGAGGGGGAGATAGAGGGATAGAGAGGGGGGAGATAGAGGGAGAGGGATAGAGAGGAGGGGAGATAGAGGGAGAGGGATAGAGAGAGGGGAGTTAGAGGGAGAGGGATAGAGAGAGGGGAGATAGAGGGAGAGGGATAGAGAGAGGGGAGATAGAGGGAGAGGGATAGAGAGAGGGGAGATAGAGGGAGAGGGAGAGGGATAGAGAGGGGGAGATAGAGAGAGAGGGATAGAGAGGGGGGAGATAGAGGGAGAGGGAGTGGATAGAGAGGGGGGAGATAGAAGGAGAGGGATAGAGAGGGGGGAGATAGAGGGGGGGAGATGGGGGGGAGGATAGAGGGAGAGGGATAGAGAGGGGAGGATAGAGGGAGAGGGATAGAGAAGGGGGGGATAGAGGGAGAGGGATAGAGAAGGGGGGGATAGAGGGAGAGGGATAGAGAAGGGAGGATATAGAGGGAGAGGGATAGAGGAGGGGGGAAGATAGTGGGATAGAGGGGGGAGAGAAAGAGGAGAGGGGGGAGGTGGGGGGAGATAGAGATAGAGGGAGAGGGATAGAGAGGGGGGGTTGATTTGTAGGGGAGTTGGGATAGAGAGGGGGGGTTGATGGTAGAGGGGGAGTAGAGGGATAGAGTGGGGGAGTTTGAGGGAGAGGGTGAGAGGGGGGAGATAGAGGGGAGTTGAGAGGGTGGAGGAGTTAGAGGTGATAGGGAGGGATTGAGAGGGGGAGGATGGATGAGGGGAGAGTTGGATGGGTGAGGGAGTGAGAGGGGGGAGATGAGAGGGGAGAGTGGGGAGGAGGTAGAGAGGGGGAGATCGAGAGGGGGAGATAGAGGGGAGAGGATCGAGAGGGGGAGATAGAGGGATAGCGATAGAGAGGGGGGGAGGTAGAGGAGGAGTGATAGAGGGAGAGCAATAGAGTGGGGGAGAGGGAGGGGGATAGAGTGGGGGAGAGGGAGGGGGATAGAGTGGGGGGGAGGTAGAGGGGGAGAGATAGAGCGAGAGGGATAGAGAGGGGGGAGATAGAGAAGGGGGAGAAAGAGGGATAGAGAGAGATAGACAGAGTGTGAGGAATAGAGAGAGATAGAGGGAGAGGGGATAGATAGAGAGAGGTAGTGGGGATAGGGAGAGGGGAAAGATAGAGAGAGGTAGTGCGGATAGAGAGAGGGGAAAGATAGAGAGAGTTAGTGGGGATAGAGAGAGGGGAAAGATAGAGAGAGGTAGTGCGGATAGAGAGAGGGAGAGGGATAGAAGGTGAGGTAGGGGTAAGATAGAGAGAGAATAGAGGGAAAGACAGAAGAGAGCGATAGAGGGAGAGGGGAAGATGGAGAGAGGATAGAGGGACTGGGGAAAGATAGAAAGAGGTTAGAGGGGAAAGATCGGGGATAGGATAGGACAAAGGGATAGAGAGTGTGAACGAGGAGAGATGGTGATATGATTGAGGGCTGGATAGGGGGATAGGGAAAAGATAGGGAATAGGGAGTGAGGAAAGATCGAGGGACAGGGATAGAGGGAATCGGGAGAGGAATAGCGATAGGATAGAGGGCTAGGGAGTGGGATGAGGGATAGGGAAGTGTAATAGGTATAGAGAGATGGGGTGAAGAATAGAGGGATAGAGGTATGGGAATAGGATAGTGGAATCAGGAGAGGAATTGGGGACCCCTGGGTTAGGGAGGGTTCCTGCTCCTGGTCACTGTCCAGTGACCCCTGGGTTAGGGAGGGTTCCTGCTCCTGGTCACTGTCCAGTGACCCCTGGGTTAGGGAGGGTTCCTGCTCCCGATCACTGTCCAGTGACCCCTGGGTTAGGGAGGGTTCCTGCTCCCGATCACTGTCCAGTGACCCCTGGGTTAGGGAGGGTTCCTGCTCCCGATCACTGTCCAGTGACCCCTGGGTTAGGGAGGGTTCCTGCTCCTGGTCACTGTCCAGTGACCCCTGGGCTAGGGAGGGTTCCTGCTCCCGATCACTGTCCAGTGACCCCTGGGTTAGGGAGGGTTCCTGCTCCTGGTCACTGTCCAGTGACCCCTGGGTTAGGGAGGGTTCCTGCTCCTGGTCACTGTCCAGTGACCCCTGGGTTAGGGAGGGTTCCTGCTCCTGGTCACTGTCCAGTGACCCCTGGGTTAGGGAGGGTTCCTGCTCCTGGTCACTGTCCAGTGACCCCTGGGTTAGGGAGGGTTCCTGCTCCCGATCACTGTCCAGTGACCCCTGGGTTAGGGAGGGGTCCTGCTCCCGATCACTGTCCAGTGACCCCGGGGTTAGGGAGGGTTCCTGCTCCCGATCACTGTCTGGTGACCCCTGGGTTAGGGAGGGTTCCTGCTCCCGATCACTGTCCAGTGACCCCTGGGTTAGGGAGGGTTCCTGCTCCTGGTCACTGTCCAGTGACCCCTGGGTTAGGGAGGGTTCCTGCTCCTGGTCACTGTCCGGTGACCCCTGGGTTAGGGAGGGTTCCTGCTCCTGGTCACTGTCCAGTGACCCCTGGGTTAGGGAGGGTTCCTGCTCCCGATCACTGTCCAGTGACCCCTGGGTTAGGGAGGGTTCCTGCTCCTGGTCACTGTCCAGTGACCCCTGGGTTAGGGAGGGTTCCTGCTCCCGATCACTGTCTGGTGACCCCTGGGTTAGGGAGGGTTCCTGCTCCTGGTCACTGTCCGGTGACCCCTGGGTTAGGGAGGGTTCCTGCTCCCGATCACTGTCCAGTGACCCCTGGGTTAGGGAGGGTTCCTGCTCCTGGTCACTGTCCAGTGACCCCTGGGCTAGGGAGGGTTCCTGCTCCCGATCACTGTCCGGTGACCCCTGGGTTAGGGAGGGTTCCTGCTCCTGGTCACTGTCCAGTGACCCCTGGGTTAGGGAGGGTTCCTGCTCCTGGTTACTGTCCAGTGACCCCTGGGTTAGGGAGGGTTCCTGCTCCCGATCACTGTCCAGTGACCCCTGGGTTAGGGAGGGTTCCTGCTCCCGATCACTGTCCAGTGACCCCTGGGTTAGGGAGGGTTCCTGCTCCTGGTCACTGTCCAGTGACCCCTGGGTTAGGGAGGGTTCCTGCTCCTGGTCACTGTCCAGTGACCCCTGGGTTAGGGAGGGTTCCTGCTCCTGGTCACTGTCCAGTGACCCCTGGGTTAGGGAGGGTTCCTGCTCCCGGTCACTGTCCAGTGACCCCTGGGTTAGGGAGGGTTCCTGCTCCTGGTCACTGTCCAGTGACCCCTGGGTTAGGGAGGGTTCCTGCTCCTGGTCACTGTCCAGTGATCCCTGGGTAAGGGAGGGTTCTTGCTCCCGATCACTGTCCAGTGACCCCTGGGTTAGGGAGGGTTCCTGCTCCTGGTCACTGTCCAGTGACCCCTGGGTTAGGGAGGGTTCCTGCTCCCGATCACTGTCCAGTGACCCCTGGGTTAGGGAGGGTTCCTGCTCCTGGTCACTGTCCAGTGACCCCTGGGTTAGGGAGGGTTCCTGCTCCCGATCACTGTCCAGTGATCCCTGGGTAAGGGAGGGTTCTTGCTCCTGGTCACTGTCCAGTGACCCCTGGGTTAGGGAGGGTTCCTGCTCCTGGTCACTGTCCAGTGACCCCTGGGTTAGGGAGGGTTCCTGCTCCTGGTCACTGTCCAGTGACCCCTGGGTTAGGGAGGGTTCCTGCTCCCGATCACTGTCCAGTGACCCCTGGGTTAGGGAGGGTTCCTGCTCCCGATCACTGTCCAGTGACCCCTGGGTTAGGGAGGGTTCCTGCTCCTGGTCACTGTCCAGTGACCCCTGGGTTAGGGAGGGTTCCTGCTCCTGGTCACTGTCCAGTGACCCCTGGGTTAGGGAGGGTTCCTGCTCCTGGTCACTGTCCAGTGACCCCTGGGTTAGGGAGGGTTCCTGCTCCCGGTCACTGTCCGGTGACCCCTGGGTTAGGGAGGGTTCCTGCTCCTGGTCACTGTCCAGTGACCCCTGGGTTAGGGAGGGTTCCTGCTCCCGATCACTGTCCAGTGACCCCTGGGTTAGGGAGGGCTCCTGCTCCTGGTCACTGTCCAGTGACCCCTGGGTTAGGGAGGGTTCCTGCTCCCGATCACTGTCCAGTGACCCCTGGGTTAGGGAGGGCTCCTGCTCCTGGTCACTGTCCAGTGACCCCTGGGTTAGGGAGGGTTCCTGCTCCCGGTCACTGTCCAGTGATGTGTGATGGAAAGAGCACTTGTCCGGAGGTTGGGCGAGGAGGGTTTCAATGTGATGCTTTCAATGGTCGAACAGCCTGGCAACACACCGTCCAGACAGATAGATGAATAAGGGGCAGGGTGTAGTTCTGGAGGTTTTCTGTGGGACTGTACCCCAGCAAGCAGTGAGAGCTTTCAGGAGCTGAGGGGAAGTGAGAAAAAGAAAGTGTGCTGAGTAAGTTTGAAAAATGTTAAAGATCTCTCTATTGGACTCTCTGACTTGTGACAGGCACTGTCAAATCCTCCTTTTTCTGCATTTCTCCAGTAGATTCACAGAATTTTCTCATGACACACCCGCCCTCAGTAGACAGAACACATTCATCAATCACGATCAGCTGTCAGCATCGCAAGCACACGCAAGAGAAAGGAAGAGGGCAGCGTTTCCCCTGATCATCTCTGCAAAGTCCCCAGTGATGTGCTAGTTTGGGTTAAGTTTATCGCAGCCTCACGATTCGAACCTCACTCCGGCCTGACGCTCCACTGAGGGAGTGCTGCACAGTGGGAGGCGCATTCCTGTAGATCAGTGGTCAATTGAGGCACTGTGTGATCGGGCACATGTTAAAAAGATCCCATGACACTAATCGAAGAAAAGCAGACAGTTCTGGCCGACATTCCTCTCTAAAACCAAAAAAACAGATTCACTGCTCATTTATCTCAGCTGTTTGTGCAACTTTACTGTGCAGGAAAGAAAGACTCGCATTTACATAGCAGGGTTCACAAACTCCAAAGAGCTTTACAGCCAATGAAGTACCTCTTTGAAGTGTAGACACTGTTGTAATGTAGGAAACACAGCGGCCAATTTGCGCACAGCAAGATCCCACAAACAGCAATGAGATAATGACCAGATAATGTTTTTTAGTGATGTTGGTTGAGGGATAAATATTGGCCCAGGACACCGGGGAGAACTCTCCTGCTCGTCTTTGAATAGTGGCCGCGGGATCTTTTACATCCACCCCCGAGGGCAGACGGGGCCTCGGTTTAACGTCTCATCCAAAAGACGGCACCTCCGACAGTGCAGCACTCCCTCAGCACTGCACTGAAGGATCAGCTTGGATTACGTGCTCAAATCTCGAATCCACGACCTTCTGACTCAGAGGTGAGAGTGCTACCCACTGAGCCACAATGGCTGGGACAAATGACCGCTGTGTTTGCCTCCATAAAAGCAGTCACTGCACTTTATAGAACCATCCAGCACAGAAAAAGGCCTTTTGGCCCATCGTGCCTGTGTCAGTTCTTTGAAAGAGCTGTCTAATTAGTCCCACTCCCCCCAGCTCTTTTCCCCATCACCCAGCAAATTTTTCCTTTTCAAGTATTTATCCAATTCCCTTTTGAAAGTTACTATTGAATCTGCTTCCACCGCCCTTTCAGGCAGAGCATTCCAGATCAGAACAACTCGCTGCGTAAAAAAAATTCTCATCTGTGTCCTCTGGTTACCGACCCTTCTGCCAGTGAAAACAGTTTCTCCTTATTTATTCTAATAACCCCTTCATAATTTTGAACACCTCTATTAAATCTCTTCTTACGCTTCTCTGTTTTAAGGAGAACAATCCCAGCTTCTCCGGTCTGTCCACATAACTGAAGTCCCTCATCCCTGGTACCATTCTAGTAAATTATACTTTGTTTTATGTGAAGCACTTTGGGATGTTTTTGAGAAATGTGATCCAGCACAATATAAATTCAAGACCCTTTTCTGATACACACACATATATATATATATATATCCAGAAGCTGAACACAGTCATTTGATTCTGAGTTGAAGAGCATTTAGAAACATTACTGTATATGAGTCTGTAACCAGAAATTACCCAACTCCACCACTGTACTCTGGTACAGAGATTCCAGTAAATCTATTCTTGGTTTGACTGAAGCTCTGACTGAGGGTAATACAGGAACAAGCAGGACCAGAGAAAGAGCAGACGGCCTAGCAATTTACAGGATTTACAGTAAATCTGTCGGGGGGAGGTGCTCTGTGGGGAACGATGCTTGAATATCAGACCTGGTCAGGATTTAAAGAGCTGGCAATAGCAGGATAAGTTGCTGTAAGCACCAAGCCTACAGATACTCAGGTTTGATCTCAGTCAGGGCACCAATAGGAGGGGGAGGGGGAGGGCTACATTTGACCTCCCTGGGCTAGGGAGAGGAAAAGTCAGCCAGGGTTCCTGCTCTTGATTGCGATTTGGCACCTTCTCGAGGGCAATTAGGGATGGGCAATAAATGCCGGCCTCGCCAGCGACGCCCACATCCCGTGAACGAATAAAAAAAAAAGCCCGTGCTGGACAGTGCGGTTAAGGACCCGATTAGGTGCGTCTGTGAACTCTACCGATGAATAGTCCGCTGAGACTCACTGGTTAGGCTCACTTGGGTAGAGTACTGCAGAGTTGCCCCTCAATCCATATCCTGGGATAAGCCAGGAAAGAAAAGGTGAGATTCCTCAGTCCTGGTGCTGTGTCTCACTCTAACGCCCCAGTCATAATTGTAACACAGTTTAAATTGCTTGTCTTACTTACACTAAGATCAGACTGTGCCTTTAATCAAAATATTACATTGGTTTGTTTCCTTGATTTAATTGGCAATAATTGCAATTATAGAGCACTTTTAACATTGTAAAACATCCCCAAAGTGCTTCACAGGAGCGTAACCTGACAAAAATTAACACCGAGGCAAAGAAGGCGATATTAGGACAGGTGACCAAAAGCTTGGTCAAAGAGGAGACAAAGGTAGAGAGACGGAGAGGTTCAGGGAGGGAATTCCAGAGCTTAGGGCCAAGACGGCTGAAGGCACGGCCGCCAGTGGTGGGGAGATGGAAAGCAGGAACGGACAAAAGTCCAGAATTGGAGGGACACAGAGTTCTCGGAGGGTTTTAGGGTTGGAGGAGGTTACAGAGTTAGGGAGGGGCGAGGCCATGAGGAGAATTTGAAGACAAGGATGAGAATTTCAAATTGTTGGCATTGGGGGACCAGGAGCAAATATAGGACAGCGAGCTCAGGGGGTAATGGGTGGCTTTGCTCCTTTTAGTGAAAAGAACTGGTTCGCTTCATTGTGAAGATTTATATGTTTGACACAGCTGTTTGTATTTAATAGACAGTCACCAATGTAATTGTAACATCTGTTCTCCAGCACTAATAGTTTATACTGGAGGAGTCAAAAACAAGTGTAATCTTCAGTGTTCAACGATTAGAGGGAAGGCAATAATTGGACCAAGGCAGCAGACGTAAGTCAGTCCCCATTTCAAAGACATGCACTCTGTCCTTGCTTTCATATCATACAGTATACTTTGATTTTATATTATTAATTATAGCTAAAAGAAAAGACTTGCATTTACATAGTGCCTTTCATGACCTCAGGACGTCCCAAACGCTTTACAGCCAATGAAGTACTTTTGAAGTGTAGTCACTGTTGTAATATAGGAAATGCGGCAGCCAATTTGCGCACAGCAAGATCCCACAAACAGCAAAGTGATAAATAACCAGATCATCTGTTTTTAGTGTTGTTGGTTGAGGGATAAATATTGGCCCAGGACACCGGAGAGAACTTCCCTGCTCTTCTTCGAAATAGTGGCCGTGGGATCATTTATGTCCATCTGAGAGAGCAGACGGGGCCTCGGTTTAATGTCTCATCCGAAAGATGGCACCTCTGACAGTGCAGCACTCCCTCAGTACGGCACTGGGAGTGCCAGCCTAGATTTTGTGCTCAAGTCTCTGGAGTGGGGCTTGATATTATTAGTTAATAGATAAAAATACATTATTTTGGGAAGCTGAGAAATAGAATTGGTTGGAGCGTCGGAGTTTCTCTGCAATCCAGGCTGAGGAACTGGGAGATGGAAAATGGAGGCACTGCAATGCCACCAATGGCAGGAGGGTGTAATTACAGTGTGACTAGTTTACATAGGCAGTTACCATTATAAATGCATATATAGAAACTTATACTGGAAAAAGTTGAAACAGAAGTGTAATAACAACATAACAACACTAGGTAAAATTTTGCAGATAGAAAATACATGCAGATGTAAGATTTTTAATAAAGATGAAGAATATCTTTCTACCTTTTGTATCACCAAAAAGAGAGACACATACACCATGTTGTTCAGTTTTCTATTCCACTGTACCATTATACAGGTTAGAGTTTAATGAGGGTCGCCATGATGTTAATTTCTCATAAAGAGCTCTTTGTTACGGAAGTATGGTTGAAAGTTATTTGCTTCTTTATAATCTTACGTTTTAATAAATACAGATTGGTAGTTTAGCCTGTGCTAGTCACCATGGTATTTTTCTGCTGATTTGAAGAGATCACTCTGTCCTAATTCCAGTGCATATCCCAAAGGTAAAAAGATTAATTTTTCACCCAGCGATCTGCTATCCCAATATTTCACTCACAAGATCAAAGCCTGGAATTTTCTCGGAGCTGCTCCCACTCCACCGCCGTAACTTCACCGGAAAATAGGTTGATACACGTAAACGGGGTTTCCCCACAGGGCTCCCGGTGAAGTTATGGCATTGAAGTGGGAGGTGTTCTGAGGAAATTTCTGGCCCAAGTTTCAGTTAATCGGGAGTGCGAAACCACGTTGAACACAAGTAAAAAGCCTTGGGGGGGACTCCTCACAGACTCCAGTTTGAAAGCCTGCGCATGTGGCACCCCATACCCCAGCGAAGGTCAGCACCTTCAGGAGAGGAGGGGAGAAAAACAGAAGGGGAAAAACAAGTATGAAAAAAGGTCTTTAACTTTCTGTTACTACAAGAGTGAAGGCTGAGGCTCAGCTGTGTGTCCACAAGGAGGCGCCGTCTTTCAGATGACACCATAAAACTGAGGCCCCGTCTGCCCTCTCAGGTGGAAGTAAAAGATCCCACGGCCACTATTGGAAGAAGAGCAGGGGCGTTCTCTCCGGTGTCCTGGCCAGTATTCATCCCTCAAACAACATCACTAAAACAGATTGATTATCTGGTCATTTATCTCATTGCTGTTTGTGGGATCTTGCTGTGCGCAAATTGGCTGCCACGTTTCCTGCATTACAACAGTGAACACACTTCAAAAAGTACTTCACTGGCCGTGGGACGTCCTGAGATCATGAAAGGCGCTATATAAATGCCAGTTATTCTCCATGCAATGCCCACATCTCCCTTCCCCCTTTCATCCTCCCCCCTTCTGCTCCCATGCCCACTCCTCCCTTGGCTGTTGGAATCTTTGCAAGAAATATAACGCAAACCTAACAGTTAGTCACGTGTGGGTGTGTAGATGGGGTAAATCTTCCTCCGCCTCGTACAGTAACTACATCGGAAACAAGCGTGGTCACATGAGCGGCTGAAAGTCTTTTTGAAGTCTTCCTGCATCTGGTCTGTGAAATGCAGAAGTGAGGTGTGGTGAGTCAGACAGCGTGTGGGAATGAGACTTGTCGAAACACCCACAAACTTCCTCAGACACTCTTATCTGACACAGTGACTTCCAGTAAATACCAGAGCCCTGCTATTACTAAACACTTACTGGATGTGGCCACTACGGTATTGAGCGACACCAGGCTCTTATTCCATCTGTATCTTTTAGGTTGTTAAAAATAATTTTCGGATAATGCGGGGGTGATTTTTTTTTTCCCGGTTTTGTTCCAATCCCGTTTCCTCCCCCTCCTCTCGTGAAGGAGATGCCTCTTGCGGCCGATCAGTTCCAGGAGCTGACCCGAGTGGCCATTCTTGCTGTCTGTGCCTGGACAGTGAGCTGACTCACCTCATCTCGGCAGCAGCTGTAGCTGAGACGCTGCGGTTGGCATCGACACCT
The DNA here is from genome assembly GCF_035084215.1 of Heptranchias perlo. Lineage (NCBI taxonomy): Eukaryota > Metazoa > Chordata > Chondrichthyes > Hexanchiformes > Hexanchidae > Heptranchias > Heptranchias perlo. The sequence goes on along the minus strand of NC_090359.1, from coordinate 27,056,875 downwards.
CTGGGAGAGTGAGGGGGCCAGAAAGTCAGCCTAGGTCCCCATTTGCGATCAGTGCCCCCTGTGCCTCCCTGCCGGACAGTCTGTGCGTGTGCGTTGAATTTACCTGAACACACTCACTCACAAGTGGAGAAGGACAATTTAAGCGTGGTACTGGAGGTGCGACCAGGAGTCAACACAATCGGGAGGGGAGGGAGAGGGGAAGCGGCCTGGGTCTCTGCTGCATGCTATTGCAGTGCAAATTTTAAAATTCTCATCCTTGTTTTGAAATCCCTCCACGGCCCTCGTCCCCCTCCCCATCTCTGTAACCTCCTCCAGCCCCTACAACCTTCCGAGATCTCTGCGCTCCTCCAATTCTGGCCTCTTGGGCATCCCCGATTTTAATCGCTCCACCATTGGTGGCCGTGTCTTCAGCTGCCTAGGCTCTAACCTCTCCACCTTTCTACCTTTCTCTCCTCCTTTAAGACACTCCTTAAAACCTACCTACAAACATACGAACATACGCATTAAGAGCAGGAGTAGGCCATTCGGCCCCTCGAGCCTGCTCTGCCATTTGATAAGATCATGGCTGATCTGATTGTGACCTCAACCCTACTTTCCCCGTCTACCTACTGTAACCTTTGACTCCCTTGTTAATCAGGAATCTATCTAACTCAGCCTTAAAAATATTCAATGACCCTGCCTCCACCGCTCTCTGGGGAAGGGAGTTCCACAGACTCACGACCCTCTGAGAGAAAAATTTCTCCTCATCTTTGTCTTAAATGGGAGACCCCTTATTTTTAAACTGCGGCCCCCTAGTTCTAGTCTCTCCCACAAGGGGAAACATCCTCTCAGCATCTACCCCTTCTAGTCCCCTCAGGATCTTACATGTTTCAATAAGATCACCTCTCATTCTTCTAAACTCCAGTGTATACAGGCCCAACTAGTCCAAACTTTCCTCATAAGATAACCCCCTCATCCCAGGAATCAGTTGAGTGAATCTTCTCTGAACCGCCTCCAAAGCAATTCTGTCCTTTCTTAAATAAGGAGACCAAAACTGCACACAGTATATTCTAGATGTGGTCTCACCAATGCCCTGTGCATCTCTACCTTTATATTCCAATCCCCTTGCAATAAATGACAACATTCCATTTGCCTTCCTAATCACTTGGTCATCTCTGTGATCACCTGTCCTAATATCTCCTTATGTGGCTCGGTGTCAAATTTTGTTTGATAATCGCTCCTGTGAAGCGCCTTGGGACGTTTTAAAGGTGAGTTTTCACTGTTTTGGAGAGGGCTCTGAGTCAGAAGGTTGTGGGTTCAAGCCCCACTCCAGAGACTCGAACACACTGATACTCCCAGTGCCAGTATTCAGGGAGCACGGCACTGTTGGAGGTGCTGTTTTTTCAGACCAGACCGTAAACCAAGATTGTCTCAGGTGGGCATAAAAGATCCCATGGCATTATCTTGAAGAAGAGCAGGAGAGTTCATCCCGATGTCCTAGGTCAATATTTATCCCTCATCCAACATCTAAAAACAGATGATTTGGTCATTGTTACGTTCCTGTGTGTGAGATCTTGCTGTGCACCAATAGGCTGCCCCATTTCATAGCATATGAAATAGGAGCAGGAGTGGGCTATACGAGCTTACTCCGCTATTAAATAAGATCATGGCTGATCTTCTACCTCAACTCCACTTTCCCGCCCTAGCCCCAAATCCCTTGATTCCCCTAGAGTCCAAAAATCTATCGATCTCAACCTTGAATATATTCAATGACTGAGCATCCACAGCCCTCTGGGGTAGAGAATCCCAAAGACTCACAACCCTCTGGGTGAAGAAATTTTTCCTCATCTCGGTCTTAAATGGCCGACCCCTTACCTTGAGACTCTGACCCCCAGTTCTAGACTCTCCAGCCAGGGGAAACAGCCTCCCTGCATCTACCCTGTCAAGCCCTCTCAGAATTTTATACCTTTCAAGGAGATCACCTCTCATTCTTCTAAACTCCAGAGAACGTAGGCCCAATCTACTCAGTTTTTCCTCATAGGCAACCCTCTCATCCCAGGAACCAATCTAGTAAACCTTCCTTGCACCCTCTCTAAGGCAAGTAAATCCTTTCCCACATTACAACAGTGAATACATTTCAAAAATGCTCCATTCGCTTTGGGACTCCTGAGGTTGTGAAAGGTGCAATATAAATAAATGCAAGTCTTTCCTTCCTTACAAAACACGGCAGTGGCACAAAGCACAAATGATCACGTTACCATGATAGAAATCACAAGTCGTCCGTTCAGCAATAATCGTGCTTTGTCGAGCGAGAGTGCCCAATGAGCCTTTTAAAAAAGGAGGAAGTTCCACAGTCACATTCAATTAGAAATTAAACTCAGTGAGGAAACCCAGAGCACATGGTAAAAGGGAAAGAACTGCAAACATGGGCAGGCTGTGCCCCTTTCACACCTGACCCTCCATTTTTCCCCCTTTCTCACCTGAGCTGCTGACCCTTGCCAGGGTACCACTCTCCAGTGCCTCACCCACAGGCCCATTCATCAGGCATGAGGCTAGACAACAACTTGCATTTATATAGCGCCCTTAACGTAGAAAAATGTCCCCAAGACGCTTCACAGGAACGATTAGCAAACAGAATTTGACACCGAGCCCCATAAGGAGATATTAGGACAGGTGATTGGTCGCGGAGGTAGGTTTTAAGGAGCGTCTTAAAGGAGGGAGAGAGAGGTAGAGAAGCAGAGAGGTTTAGGGAGGGAATTCCAGAGCTTAGGGCCCAGGCAGCTGAAGGCACGGCCGCCAATGGTGGAGTGATGAAAATCGGGGAATGGCAAGGGGCCAGAATTGGAGGAGCGCAGAGATCTCGGAGGGTTGTGGGGCTGGAGGAGGTTTCAGAGATAGGGAGGGGGGCGAGGGCCACGGAGGGCTTTGAACACAAGGATGAAAATTTTAAAATCGAGGCGTCGTTGATCCAGAATCAACAGTGTAGGTCAGTCAGCGAGCACGGGAGGCGATGGGTGAGTGGGACTTGGTGCGAATTAGGATACGGACAGCAGAGTTTAGAAAGTGAGAGTCGGTAGACTATTCTCATTGGGGTGAGGGGGGGGGGAAATCGCAGCTGAGCCCAATCCTATCCTCAACTGAAGTCCACACACCTGCACTTTTCAGCAGAGGATAATCATCAGGACCAGGGGTCCTGGCTGATTTCCCCCTTCCTAACCCAGGTATCCTGGCTGATTTCCCCCCTTCCTAACCCAGGGGTCCTGGCTGATTTCCCCCCTTCCTAACCCAGGGGTCCTGGCTGATTTCCCCCCTTCCTAACCCAGTGGTCCTGGCTGATTTCCCCCCTTCCTAACCCAGGGGTCCTGGCTGATTTCCCCCCTTCCTAACCCAGGGGTCCTGGAGCAATTGCAGCCCCCAACTGCAGTATGAGCAAACAGAGCACAGATCAGGATCGAGCCTACAGACCTCCCTGTCTGTCTGTGCGGCTCAGCGCCAGCAATTTCCCATCACAATTAAAGAAAAGTCCCTCCATCTATTGCATCAATGCTATGCTGACACTGGCCCGCCCATTTCCGGATTGCGCCCGCTCGCTCCGCCTTCCCAGTTCCCTTTTACCGTGAAGCACAAAATCGACATCGAAGAAATTCTGAGAATCGAGGGCCGCCCACACGGTGACGTCGGCGAACGGAGCACGTGACGCTCGGCGGACGAAACAATTGCGGCCGAGGAGGGGGGTCGCCCAAGCCGCTGGATGCCCCCGCGGGTCAGGGGAGGGAAAGAGGAGCGGATGGAGGCGACGATTCTGGATTTCGTGCGTGATTTAACCGGCGCGTTGCTCGCCGCCGTGGGCTGCGGCTAGATTCCGCGGGGCCGGGTGCGGTGGCGGGGTCGCGTCCCCCCCTCTCTCGGAGTCGGGCAATGGGCGGGTCCGCCTCCCCTTCTTAGAACTGTTCCGCGAGCTGCCTTTTTTCTACGAAGTGTCGACGCGCGCAGTTTCTAGGAAAAACCCGGCAGGTGATTAAAATCTCTTTAATAAATAGGGAGGGGAGCGAGGGAGCGAGGGGCCGGGAGAGGGGAGCTGCCCCGGGGGGAGAGGGAGGCCGCCCGGCCGCGATCGCCGCTCTGCTTATTTTATCAATGGGTTGTGACGGGCAGCGGCCGGAAGGTCGCTCGATACATTGTATCCGCGGCTAATGCAACAAAGTGTCAAAAGATTGTAGCGCAGCTGACAGGCCCCCCGGGGAGGGGGACTCGGGTTCGGTGAGGATCCCCCCCCCCTCTCTCCCTCCCCCTGTGTCGGTCTCCTCGCCCCCCGTCCCGTCCCGCTGGTGCCGGGTTTGGCCATTTAGTTGTTGAGTTGTGGAAGTTGGGGACTGAAGGTTCTGCTGGGCTGCGCAGCGACGCTGAGCGGGGAGCTCGGTGTGGGGCCGGTGTACTGGGCGGTGTGGGGCCGGTGTACTGGGCGGTGTGGGGCCGGTGTACTGGGCGGTGTGGGGCCGGTGTACTGGGCGGTGTGGGGCCGGTGTACTGGGCGGTGTGGGGCCGGTGTACTGGGCGGTGTGGGGCCGGTGTACTGGGCGGTGTGGGGCCGGTGTACTGGGCGGTGTGGGGCCGGTGTACTGGGCGGTGTGGGGCCGGTGTACTGGGCGGTGTGGGGCCGGTGTACTGGGCGGTGTGGGGCCGGTGTACTGGGCGGTGTGGGGCCGGTGTACTGGGCGGTGTGGGGCCGGTGTACTGGGCGGTGTGGGGCCGGTGTACTGGGCGGTGTGGGGCCGGTGTACTGGGCGGTGTGGGGCCGGTGTACTGGGCGGTGTGGGGCCGGTGTACTGGGCGGTGTGGGGCCGGGGATTGTGTTGGATTGTCTGGGTTCTGATGGATTGTATTGGGCTGTGTGGGGTCTGGGTTCTGTTGGATTGTATTGGGCTGTGTGGGGTCTGGGTTCTGTTGGGTTGTATTGGGCTGTGTGGGGTCTGGGTTCTGTTGGATTGTATTGGGCTGTGTGGGGTCTGGGTTCTGATGGATTGTATTGGGCTGTGTGGGGTCTGATGGATTGTATTGGGCTGTGTGGGGTCTGGGTTCTGATGGATTGTATTGGGCTGTGTGGGGTCTGGGTTCTGATGGATTGTATTGGGCTGTGTGGGGTCTGGGTTCTGTTGGATTGTATTGGGCTGTGTGGGGTCTGGGTTCTGTTGGATTGTATTGGGCTGTGTGGGGTCTGGGTTCTGATGGATTGTATTGGGCTGTGTGGGGTCTGGGTTGTGTGAAGTTGAGCTGTTATAAAACTGCTGGGTTATATTAGACCCTGCGAGCTGGGAACCCTTGAGTTGTGTGGAACTGAAAACTCAATTTGTGGAGACTACGGGTGTGTTGGGTTAAGCAGCTTGTGTGACTTTGAGTGTTCTGCTATGTTGGGCTGTGTGAGTTGGGGGTCTGTTGGGATATTAGTGTTTTTATGCTGGGTTAAGTTGGTTTCTGAGGGACTGGGTTACGGAGGGGGCACGTCTGATTGCACGGGGCTGTCGATTTTGAATGCGAATCAGTTTTTGGGGGGGGCCTCCTGTTCTCAGCCATGTCCTGCTTGGGGGAGTCCAAAACTAGGGGCCATAAATATAAGATAGTCACTAATAAATCCAGTAGAGAATTCAGGAGAAACTTCTTTACCCAGAGAGTGGTGAGAATGTGGAACTCGCTCCCACACGGAGTAGTTGAGCAGAGATGGGGGCGTGGGGGGCAGATCAAGGGGGAACTCAACGGCCTGTCACCCAAATGCAGATCAACGGAGCAGCCTGAACGATCGGCTTCCGGAATGAGTCAGAATATATTTAGAAACTTTTTGTCTGCAATAAAACCAAAACCAGTTTCACCAACTGGGGGAGGGTTTGTCTGTTTCAGTTCCCAATTGTATATTTCAAGCCAATTTCTTTCCCTCCTAAATAATTTGATAGTTTGCCGCGGTGAATGTGTGATTTGTGTTTTGCTCCGTTTCTGGGGAGGAGGGAGAAGGGTATGAGATTTGAGTTGGTAATTTTCTATGATAAGGGGTAGGAGGGGGAATGCTGGTCTTCTCCTGGAGCATTCCCGGTCTCCCAAACCGCACAGCATGTAACTGAGCCCCGAGGGTCCGGTCTCCTCACCCCTCCCGCTGACTTCCCCCGTCCCCTCTCTCCAGCCCAGGGGAACTGAGGCCAAATTGCAGCAGCGCTACTTTGTCTGAAGTTAACTCCCTCAGTGGAGACCTGGCACAGTCTGGTGGACATGGCCCTGTATTACAGAGGGGGAGGGAGTGGGAGAGGGGGTCCCTGCACATTTACCCCACTCAGGTCATTGGATCACAAAGTTGACAGACATTTTTATGACCTCAGGATGCCCCAAAGCGCTTTTACAGCCAATGAAGTACTTTTTAAAGTGTTGTCACTGTTTTAATGCCGGAAACACGGCAGCCAATTTGTGCACAGCAAGATCCCACAAACAGCAATGTGATAATGACCAGATAATCTGTTTTAGTGATGTTGGTTGAGGGATAAATATCGGCCAGGACACCAGGGAGAACTCCCCTGCTCTTCTTTGAAATAGTGGCCGTGGGACCTTTACATCCACCTGAGAGGGCAGACGGGGCCTCGGTTTAACGTCTCATCCGGAAGACGGCGCCTCCGACAGTGCAGCACTCCCTCGGTACCGGCACTGGGAGTGTCAGCTTGGATTTTGTGCTCAAGTGACAGCACTCAAGTTTTTGTATCTATCATGAAAATATAACTCTGCACACGGCCTCTGTTTCCTTCCCCCACCACCCTCACTCTTTCTCTGGGTGGTGGTGGTGGTTAGATTGTAAAATTAGAAACTATATTTTCCTGCTCTGACTGGTGTGTTTGTGACTCAGGATTATTTGCTGAAAGCTCCTGTGTTTACTGGAATCATGGTCTCCCTCGAGTGTCTGTACTTTTCAGTGACAGATCGTTCTCGAGATATGGTTTTAAAGATGAATCTATGAGTAATTTTAGCAGGGCAACGGCAGAATTACTGGAAAGCGGGGAGGCCGAGATTGGCACAGACTTGCAGCTCCGTTCATTGAGAGAGACATAGACGTACAAACACACAGCAGGGGGGAGCAGAGCTGTGCGTTTGGCACACACTCACTCACTAGCAGTGACAGTGCAGCTTAACAACGTGACCTATTTTTGGTCTCCTGCCCTTAAATAAACAGAGCTCAGTGTGTTTAAAATTGTTTGCACTCTCACTGGCTGCTGATGGTAACGACCCCTCGCTGGAAGGGGAGACGATGTCCTTTTTATATTGAATTACAGTCCCAAGGCAGTCAAGGTGCCAACAACCGCAGTGAGGAGGCAGGGCTAGGGTTGCCAACCCTCCAGGATAGCCCTGGAGTCTCCAGGAATTGAGGATGAATCTCCAGGACACTGCTGTGAGCAAACACCCAGGAGAAAAATCATAGGGGCACAAAAAAGGCGTTTTAAAAATTTTTTTTTCGGACACTTATTTATTAGTTATAAAAGTATTAGAGATGGCGAAGAAAGGCTGTTTGACTGGGTGGGGCGGTTGGAAGCAAGAGGTCATGTGATTAAACCTCTCGGGATATGTCCAACCAGAGTTGGTATCCCCAGGCAGGAGTTACGCAGGTTTCTAATCAATAAATCCCACCCCCACTTTCTTTCGGTCCCTCTTTTACTCACAATGCCTGTACTCCGAGGAAACCAAACCTCCTCAAAACCACAAATGTTTTTTTTTAAATATCAAAGTTGAGACGCTGTTGGCCATTTCCTGGATCGTTCTGAATGAACTAATGAGGGAATTCTGAAAGAAAGAACTTTCTGTTTATACAGTGCTTTTCACCACCTCAGGATGTCCCAAAGTGCTTCACAGCCAGTGAAGTACTTTTTGAAGTGTGGTCACTGTTGTAATGTAGGAAACGCGGCAGCCAATTTGCACACAGCAAGATCCCACAAACAGCAATGTGATGATGACCAGATAATCTGTTTTAGTGATGCTGGTTGAGGGATAAATATTGGCCAGGACACCAGAGAAAATCCCCCTGCTCTTCTTCAAATACTGCCGTGGGATATTTTATGTCCACCTCCAGAGGGCAGACGGGACCTCGGTTCAATGTCTCATCTGAATGACGGCATCTCCGACAGTGCAGCATTCCCTCAGTACCAGCACTGGGAGCGTCGGCCTGGATTATGTGCTCAAGTCTCTGGAGTGGGGCTCGACCTCCTGATTCACAGAACCTGAAGGAGTTTGTGACGTTTTATAGATTTGGTATAGGGCCTGGGTTAAGTTTAAATAAAGTTCTGTAATCCAGTGACATCTGCTATATATGCTCTTGATTCTGCTAATTATACTTAGTGAATCTGCTTTATGGTTTATGGCTGAGACAGGTGATCAGAGTATTATCTGTCTGCCTCGAAGAGATCTGGAGCCACCCCATAGTACGCTCAGTCAGCAAACGTATCCGATTCATTGTTCACACTGGGCATACTACCTCCTAATTACAATGTGCATAGGCCATATGTTTGTTCATGGGACACACGGATTTGTCCTTGTAAATGCTGCTTTAGACCGGGCGTGATGTAAAAGTATCTGGAGAGTGCCCGGGATTGGACAAGGGGACACGGGTTCACACTGGCAAGGCTCATCCAGACTGAATGTCAGAAAGCTCTTCACAAAGATTGATCAACGAATGGGTTGAATTGTGATAGAGAACATTGGAGTCAAAACCTGGGAGTCATTTAAAACAGCAGGTGCCCTGATAGAAGTGAAGGACTGTAGGTTATTTCTGAATGGATTAGTTAAAATGGGATAAATGGTCTTCCTGAGCCAGACCTGAGACTTGAGCACAAAATCGTGGCTGAAACTCCAGTACTGAGGGAGCGCTGCACTGTCGGAGATGCCGTCTTTCAGATGCAATGTTAAACCGAGGCCCCGTCTGCCCTCTCGGGTGGACATAAAAGATCCCACGGCCACTATGTCGAAGAAGAGCAGGGGAGTTCTCCCCGGGGCCAATATTTATCCCTCGACTGATATCACTAAAACAGGTTATCTGGTTATTATCACATTGCTGTTTGTGGGATCTTGCTGTGCTCAAATTGGCTGCCCCGTTTCCTACATTACAACAGTGACCACACTTCAAAAAGTATTTCATTGGCTGTAAAGTGCTTTTGGGACGTCCTGAGGTTGTGAAAGGTGCTATATAAATGCAAGTATTTTCTGACATGCTGTTACTCTCTTGGGTTCTCCCTCCGTGTGTGGAGCAGTCCCTGTGGCTGAAGTTAGAACTTGAATCCCATGGAGGACAAGCTACTGTGAGAGTGTGGACTTTGCTATCGGTGGCATTACGATCAGTGAGCTGTCTGGGACTGGGCAAAGGGAGATGGTGCTGTTTGCTTACAGCAGCGTGTGTTTTCTGGGACTGGGCAAAGGGAGAAGGTGCTGTTTGCTTACAGCAGCGTGTGTTTCTGTCTGAGACTATATATAAACGCTCGCTTCTGGGGAACCAGCCAGTCCCCGAGACAATTGACCAACAGCCAGACAGTCTGAGAGGACCAGCCCTCCAGACAAAAAAAATACCAGACAGGAAGTAAACACAACGCTAGCAGTGATCGCACTGAGTGCCGAGAGCTTGGGGCATCCGCCCTCTGCTGTTCGGAGATTAGAGCTACACAAGATTTCTATCCCCTTCATCACACTGATGGAAATTAAAGTTTGAAGCCGTCGAACCATTCACTTATGCACGTTAAGTATGGTTCAGGAAATGCAATCTTGGAAACCTTTTTTCTTTTTAATGTAACACGTTCTGATGATATGAAAACATATTCAAAAATATAAAGAAAGAACTTAATTAAACAGCACCTTTCACAACCTCTGGACGTCCCAAAGCTCTTCACAGCCCATTAAGCAATTCTTGAAGTGTGGTCACTGTTGTAATGTAGGAAACGCAGCAGCCACTTTGAGCACAGCAAGATCCCACAAACAGCAATGAGATAAAGATCAGATAATCTGATTTTTAGTGATGTTGGTTGAGGGATAAATATTGGCTTGAGAACTCCCCCCTGCTCTTCTTTGAAATTGTGGCCATGGGATCTTTTACGTCCACCTGAGAGGGCAGACGGGGCCTCCTTTTAACGTCTCATCCGAAAGACGGCACCTCTGACAGTGCAGCGTTCCCTCAGTACTGGCACTGGGAGTGTTGGCCTGGATTATGAAGGCCCAAAAATTTGTGGTTTTATAAATAGAGCCATAAAGTACAAGAGTAAAGATGTAATAAATACAATCATTGGTTAGTCTGCAGTTAAAGTACTCTGTGATGTTTTGGGCGTCCCATTATAGAAAGGAGATTAAAGCCATGGAGCGCGTGTAGGGTAAATTCACCAGGATGAGGTGAATCACGAGAAACCAGGACTGTTTCTACTGGACCAGAGAAGGCTAAGAGGAGATTTAATCGAGGTTCATAAAATTAACAAGGATTTTGATAGTGTGAATGGGGAAAGACAATTTCCTCTGGCTGGGGAATCAGTGATAAGGGATCATCAATTTAAAATAGTCACTCTTGGAGCAAGGAAAGCGGTCAGGGGACATTTGTTTACACAGAGGGTTGTTGGAGCATTGAATGCTCTGCTGCAGCCAGTGGGTATGACAGAGACCATTGTACCTTTTTAAAGAAAAATAGCACCGAGCCAGCAGTGATATGATTGGCTGTTTGGCTTCCCCCTGTGCTGTGACCATTTTATGGTTCTATGACCTGGGAGTGTTTGATGGGACAGTGTAGAGGGAGCTTTACTCTGTATCTAACCCTGTACCTGCCCTGGGAGTGTTTGATGGGACAGTGTAGAGGGAGCTTTACTCTGTATCTAACCCGTGCTGTACCTACCCTGGGAGTGTTTGATGGGACAGTGTAGAGGGAGCTTTACTCTGTATCTAACCCGTGCTGTACCTGCCCTGGGAGAGTTTGATGGGACAGTGTAGAGGGAGCTTTACTCTGTATCTAACCCTGTACCTGCCCTGGGAGTGTTTGATGGGACAGTGTAGAGGGAGCTTTACTCTGTATCTAACCCTGTACCTGCCCTGGGAGTGTTTGATGGGACAGTGTAGAGGGAGCTTTACTCTGTATCTAACCCGTGCTGTACCTGTCCTGGGAGTGTTTGATGGGACAGTAGTAGAGGGAGCTTTACTCTGTATCTAACCCGTGCTGTACCTGCCCTGGGAGTGTTTGATGGGACAGTGTAGAGGGAGCTTTACTCTGTATCTAACCCTGTACCTGCCCTGGGAGTGTTTGATGGGACAGTGTAGAGGGAGCTTTACTCTGTATCTAACCCGTGCTGTACCTGTCCTGGGAGTGTTTGATGCCGACACTGGATACCTGTTTCGTTCCTCGGCACTAACCTCCAATTGGTGAGCACAAATGAAACTTTTGAAAGGAAAGCAGCCCGGAGGTGGAATCGTTTGGGAAATATTGGATGAATCTTTGAATTAGCGGGAGTGAGACAGGTCCACTTAAACACGGTGAGATAGATTGAAGGTCGGCACTGGAAACTGAAATCAGTCAGATCTTCATGGGGTTAATGTTAAGCATTGACTGTCTACTGCACTGAGGGTTTGAATTAACCCTCCGTTGGCTGGTGTGATGTGATGGAGACTGGCACAGTGGGAATTGTGTTTGCGATGTTCCTGAGGAGGGGGAAGAGAGGTGGGGGGGTGATTTCAATGCAGGTGAGCTCCACTGACTGAGGGGGGAAAGGACACAAGACTGAGGCTGAACATACTCGCAGCTGCTCCCCCCAGGAGCTGTTGGTCATCTGCTGTGGCCCCCAGCCACCGAGCGCTCTTTGTCTGTGAGGCTAGATAGTCGGTGTTGGTGGGATACTCGACTGATGCGGTCCCTACCCTCCAGACCAGCATCTGCCAGCGTGCCCTTTCCATCCAGCGCACCACTGCCTGAAACGGAGGAATTTTCAGACGGAAAAAGACCAAAGTCCATCCAGTTCTCCGTCTGCCATCGCGCGATACAACGATAATGGAGTTGTTGATTAATCATAGCCATCAATCTCTATCAGTGATCCTACAATAGACCCAGGCACTCGGCGAGGAAAGCCCCCGGTGGTGGGAGAGCTTTGGGAACCAAGGGTCCAAAGTCACCTCTTCGTAGGAACATTAGATGCAGGAGTAGGCCATTCAGCCCTTCGAACCTGCTCCGCCATTCAATTAGATCATGGCTCCCAGGCATGCTGTTTTCCCCCCACCTCCTCCCAGTCCCTCCCGGGCAGGCTGCACTCACCACGTCATGTCTGGAGTTACTGTAACCCAAAATGTTGTTTTCTGAAAGAAATCCATCTAATTTGCTTTCGAGTGAATCAGCACCATCTGGTTCCACCATCTTCCCCGGGGAGTCTGTCCCATCGATTGACCACTCACTCACTGAAAGATCCTTTCTGCCGATTAATTTTGAATTTAGCCCCCCCTACTCTCTCAGGCTGTGTCCTCCAGTCCTCCTGTTCTGGACGAGATGAACTTGGGAACAAATCTCCCGCCGTCCCGGGCAAGGAGTCTGAGTGACCGCCCGCCAAATAAATAAACTAGTGGACGGGTACACAATATAATTAAAAAGGCTAATGGAATGTCGGCCTTTATCTCAAGGGGGCTGGAATACACAGGGGTGGGAGTTATGTTACAGTTTATATAAAGCTCTGGTTAGACCCCGTTTAGAGTAATGAGTTCAGTTCTGGGCACCGCACCTCAGGAAGGATAGATTGGCCTTGGAGGGGGTGCAGCGCAGATTCACCAGAATGATACCGGGGCTAAAAGGGTTAAATTACGAGGACAGGTTGCACAGACTGGGCTTGTATTCCCTCGAGTGTAGAAGATTAAGGGGTGATCTAATCGAGGGGTTTGAGATGATTAAAGGATTTGATAGGGTCGATAGAGAGAAACTATTTCCTCTGGTGGGGGGAGTCCAGAACAAGGGGGCAGAACCTTAAAATTAGAGCCAGGCCGTTCAGGGGTGATGTCAGGAAGCACTTCATCACACAAAGGGGAGTGGGAATCTGGAACACTCTCCCCCAAAAAGCTGTTGAGGCTGGGGGTCAATTGGAAATTTCAAAACTTGAGATTGATAGATTTTTGTTAGGCCAGAGTATTAAGGGTAAACGGAGTAAAGATACAGATCAGCCATGATGTAATTGAATGGCTGAACAGGCTCGAGGGGCTGAATGGCCTCCTCCTGTTCGTAAACAAACATGGTTTAGCTTTGCCAAGGAGGGGCTGGCCATACGCACGTTCTCTCCCAGCTGGGCAGGAAGGCCTCATCAGTTAACGCAGGATGGGATCTGTGTGAGGGTGCCTGTGAGTGGTGGTGTGCTGTGTATTGTTGATGCAGTGACGTGCTCGCACAGCTGCTCGATCTAAGGGTGAGCAGCGTCACTGTATCCTGTGCTTTCCACAATAGCAGGAAGGGCCCGAGACACGATTCAGTGCAGGGAAAACAAACGGTATTCCCTAGGAAAAAAATCCCCCCACACAAACAACGAGCCGAGTGGGATGCCGAGTTCAGTCACTCTGTTGTAATATCTCTCCTCCCTCCCTCCCTCCCCACACGCTACCCCCCACCCCACCCTTGTTACTCTTGTTCTGTCTTGAAGGCACCAATTCGTTGCTGAGGGGGGTGGGGTTCAGGTTCCACAGGCGTCGGCTGCCCTTCAGCGCCTCACCCAGCTGTTCAGCCATGGGTGGCAGCACCCAGTGTGCGCACACATCCACCGGGGGGGGGAGAAAAAATTGTAGGGCTATGGGGCAAGAGCAGAGGGGAGTGGGACTAAATGGATGGCTCTTTCAAAGAGCCAGCATAGGCACGATGGGCCGAATGGCCTCTTTCTGTGCTGTATGATTTGATCGAGGCCTCATGTCACATCTTTCTTCATAGCTCACCCCCTTTTAAACTCGGGTCCATTCTTGTCACTCATCTCTGCACCCTCTCCAGTGCTTGGCCGTGTGATGTAGTGACCAGAACCTGTCCCCCGTGCTGCCTTTTCCCATATTTATTTTCTTTCCCAAGTTGGAGCCTGGATCTTGCTTTGATTGCGGTGACACTTTGTGAATGAGTTTTTTTTTTCCCCGAAGAGCTAAAAATATCCCGTCCCAAGTTCCTTATCAGCGCCATGCGTCAGGGGAGGAAATAGGATGTGATCGTACTGGCTGCTGTCACTTCCCGAGCTGGTATTAAGGGACACTTCCTGGCTGGGTCCAGGACTCGTTCCCCACCCCCTCTCCCTCCACCGCGCACGGATTAGCTGGACGTTAGGACCCTCGGTCGATGAGCTGCTCACGCGCTGCCCTCAGTCACTGCATGGAAGCCTCCGGAATCTCAACCTGGCGACGAGAGCTTCCATCGTTTTGCAACGTCCGAGACTGGATCTCGGAGGGGTGAGTGAGTGTGTTTGGAGGGGTCGGTGACGTTACTGCGTTTAGGAACAGGGTCCAAGGGCTCGTCATCTGTCGACAAATCGGTCCTTTCAGCAGGAAACAGGTTTTAAGTCTCTAACATTTTGTCTGTTGCTATGGAGACTGTGTTCTCTCTTGCAGTCCCATTTTTTTTGTCAATTTTCTCAGCCCTTCGAAGTTGGGAATAGAAAATCTCCCAGTGTCAGTAGTTCCAGGGCAGGTACAGCATGGGTTAGATACAGAGTAAAGCTCCCTGTACACTGTCCCATCAAACACTCCCAGGGCAGGTACAGCACGGATTAGATACAGAGTAAAGCTCCCTCTACACTGTCCCATCAAACACTCCCAGGGCAGGTACAGCACGGGTTAGATACAGAGTAAAGCTCCCTCTACACTGTCCCATCAAACAATCCCAGGGCAGGTACAGCACGGGTTAGATACAGAGTAAAGCTCCCTCTACACTGTCCCATCAAACACTCCCAGGGCAGGTACAGGGTTAGATACAGAGTAAAGCTCCCTCTACACTGTCCCATCAAACACTCCCAGGGCAGGTACAGGGTTAGATACAGAGTAAAGCTCCCTCTACACTGTCCCATCAAACACTCCCAGGGCAGGTACAGGGTTAGATACAGAGTAAAGCTCCCTCTACACTGTCCCATCAAACACTCCCAGGGCAGGTACAGGGTTAGATACAGAGTAAAGCTCCCTCTACACTGTCCCATCAAACACTCCCAGGGCAGGTACAGGGTTAGATACAGAGTAAAGCTCCCTCTACACTGTCCCATCAAACACTCCCAGGGCAGGTACAGGGTTAGATACAGAGTAAAGCTCCCTCTGGTACACTACCTCCTCCTGAATGTGATATTTTTCCATTTCCCACACCAGCCATCCTAAGGTCACTCACATAAGATATCAGTTGGGGCTGAATTAGGGTAAGTTTTGAGCCCATGTCCTCTCTGAGCTGGATTGAAGGTCCCTCAAACTCACTTCACATGGGAAAGTTCGTAGCCAACAGATCAAAACTTTTAACTGATGAATCCTGGTTGTATTTGAGCCCAGATCCCAGAGGTAAAAGGCTGGATTATGACCTAGATAATGGCTTGTCTAATCTCCTCTCGTTAACCAGGAGTCATTGGGCAGTGATCAGGAGCAGGAACGCTGGCTGATTTCC
Source organism: Heptranchias perlo (assembly GCF_035084215.1). NCBI lineage: Eukaryota > Metazoa > Chordata > Chondrichthyes > Hexanchiformes > Hexanchidae > Heptranchias > Heptranchias perlo. The sequence goes on along the minus strand of NC_090359.1, from coordinate 27,041,283 downwards.
CCTCCCTCTCTAACCCAGGAATCCTGGCTGATTTTCCCCCCCTTTCTAACCCAGGAATCAGGAGCAGGAACCCTGGCTGATTTCCCCTCCCTCTCTAACCCAGGAATCCTGGCTGATTTTCCCCCCCTTTCTAACCCAGGAATCAGGAGCAGGAACCCTGGCTGATTTCCCCTCTCTAACCCAGGAATCAGGAGCAGAAACCCTGGCTGATTTCCCCCCTCTCTAACCCAGGAATCAGGAGCAGGAACCCTGGCTGATATCCCCCCTCTCTAACCCAGGAATCAGGAGCAGGAACCCTGGCTGATTTCCCCTCTCTAACCCAGGAATCAGGATCAGGAACCCTGGCTGATTTCCCCCCTCTCTAACCCAGGAATCAGGAGCAGGAACCCTGGCTGATATCCCCCCTCTCTAACCCGGGAATCAGGAGCAGGAACCCTGGCTGATATCCCCCCTCTCTAACCCAGGAATCTATCCCTGTCTGATATTAGCTGACCTTCCCACCTCTTCCTTTTCCCTTCCTTAGCCCACTGATGCTGAGGCCAGTTATACAGTCACCAGTGTTGCTGTCTGCAGTTGTTTCAGTGGGTTCACGGTGTGATTCACTTAGATTTTGCGTACTGATATTTAAGTGAGAGTCTGATTGCACGGTGCAGTATCACACACTGGTGGTAATGTGCCAGTTTGACAGTCTTCGGGGAGCTGTTTTAAAATAGCGGCTGGAGAAATTCAGCTGAATGCATTAAATGTTCTCAAGGTACCGGAGACAATTTCACCTGTAAATGTTTCCCAGTTCGGTGGATAATAGTTTAAGTGTTAGCGTTGGCTCAGTGGTAGCAAAGTTGCGTTGTGAGTCAGAAACTCGTGGGTTCGAGTCCCACTCCAGAGACTTGAGCCCATAATCAAGGCTGCCACTCCCAGTGCAGTACTGAGGGAGTGCTACACTGTTGGAGGTGCCGTCTTTCGGATGAGATGTTAAACTGAGACCCCTGCTCAAGTGGCTGTTAAAGATCCAACGGCCACTATTCGAAGAAGAGATGGGGAGTTCTCCAGTGGCTTGGCCAACGATTAACCCTCAACCAATACCACCAAGAAAGAGTTTAACTGGTCACTTGCTATTTGCAGGACCTTGTTTTGTGCAAAATGGCTGCCATGTTTACCTACATAAGTGACTGCACTTCAGAAAGTACTTTGGGACGTCCCGAGGAGGTGGAAGACACTGTATCAATGGGAGCTCTTTCCTTCTGTATCTTGCATTTGATCTCCGATTTCCGTGCAGCTGCTGCTGACAGACTCGGGGGGGGGGGGGGGGTTTACTGACCTGCTTGTGCGAAGCTCGTTTTGTGGCGTCTGCCTCGCCCCCTGAGGGGTGAACGGTTGGTTTGGGGGTGTGGGGTTGGCAGTCTCTCGTCTAGCAGTCCCCAGGTGTGAAAGAGATCTGGTATTTTCTTTGAACCTCAGGGTCGGCTCAGAGCCTTGGTCCCCGGGGTGGGGTGGGATGGGATGGTCTGTGTGGTGACACCCTGCCCTCAATAGTCTGTTCTATTCCCAACTCTAGGTGCCTTTTGGATTTGCTGATGTCACCGTGAGTTACTAAGGGAGACCTGGACAAGTAGAAGGAACAGGTGAGCGGAGAAAGAAAGATTTCCATTTCTATCACACCCCTCGTGACCTCAGGACGTCCCAGAGTGCTTCACAGCCAACGAGGCACCTTTTTGAAGTGTAGTCACTGTTGTAATGTAGGAAACGCGGCAGCCAATTTGCGCACAGCAAGATCCCACAGACAGCAGTGTGATTCTGACCGGATAATCTGCTTTTAGTGATGTTGGTTGAGGGGGATATATTGGTCGGGACACCGGGGAGAATTCCCCTGCTCTTCTTCGAAATAGCGGCCATGGGATCTTTTACACCCACCCGAGTGAGCAGACGGGGCCCTCGGTTTAACATCGCATCTGAAAGACGGCACCTTCGACAGTGCAGCACTCCCTCAGTACTGCCACTGGAGTGTCAGCTGGATTAATCGCTCTAGATTGGGCACATTATAACGCCCTGGTGGACGTAAAAGATTCCATGGCACAATTTCAAAGAAGAGTAGGGGAGTTCTCCCTGGTGTCCTGGGCCAATATTTATCCCTCGACCAACATCACTAAAAACAGGTTATCTGGCCATTTATCACATTGGGGGATCTTGCTGTGCGCAAATTGGCTGCTGCGTTTCCTAACTTACAAAAGTTACTACACTTCAAAAAAAAAAAATTCTACATTGGCTGTAAAGTGTTTCGGGATGTCCTGAGGTCATGAAAGGCGCTATATAAATGCAGGTTCTTTCATTTTATTGCCACGGCTCCCCAGGTTGGACCTCTCTCTCCCGTTCCCCCAATGCCCCTCTCCTTTAAGCTGTAGCAGGATTACTGTAAGTGTTTTTGCAGCTGGCCTCGTCCTGCTTCCTGCCACAGGATCTCTGTTGTGAGGTCAGCAGCCGGAGTTTGCAGTGATGCCGGTGATTCCTTCCGTTCCAGCGTTCCGGGATTGCAGAGCGCTGAATTTCCGCAGTCTGGATTTCCAATTAGGGTTTGGGTTGTTTTGAGATCTAAGTGTGGTTTCACCCCAGCGTTCCGCACAACAAAGACGACTAATGACTTTTATGTTTTAATTGATTCTGGGGATGCGGGCGTCGCTGGTGAGGCCGGCATTTATTGCCCATCTCTAGTTGCCCCTTGAGAAGGTGGTGGTGAGCCGCCTTCTTGAACCGCTGCAGTCCGTGTGGTGAAGGTTCTCCCACAGTGCTGTTCGGTGGGGAGTTCCAGGATTTTGACCTAGTGAAGATGACTGGTTGAGTTTTAGAACATAAGAAATGGGAGCAGGAGTTGGCCATTCGGCCCCTCGAGCCTGCTCCACCATTCAATCAGATCATGGCTGATCTTTGACCTTAACTCCACTTTCCCCGATCCCCATATCCTTTGATTCCCTTAGAGTCCAAAAATCCATCAATCTCAGCCTTGAATATACTCAACGACTGAGCATCCACAGCCCTCTGGGGTAGAGAATTCCAAATATTCACAACCCACTGAGTGAAGAAATTCCTCCTCATCTCAGTCCTAAATGACTGACCCCTTTCCTGAGACTGTGCCATCTAGTTCTAGACTCTCCAGGCAGGGGAAACAGCCTCTCAGCATCTACCCTGTCAAGCCCCCTCAGAATCTTATGTTTCAATGAGATCACCTCTCAATCTTCTAAACTCCAGAGTATAGGCCCATTCTGCACAATCTCTCCTCATAGGACAACCCTCTCATCCCAGGAATTAATCTTTCGTTGCACCGCCTCTAAGGCAAGTATATCCTTCCTTAGATAAGGAGACCAAAACTGTACAGAGTACTCCAGGTGAGGTCTCACCAAAGCCCTGTACAATTGCAGCAAGACTTCCTCACTCTTGTACTCCAACCTCCTTGCCAATTAGAAACAGACAATAGGACAGCGCTAACAGTGACCCAGTTACTGTCTACTCTGAATTCAGTCACTCAATTCAAATTATCTGACAATTCAGGTTTTTTTCAACAAAAAATATGAATTACCAGTAGAACCCAGGAGTTCCCCCAATGGCCCAGTGAATAATTGCATCTGTGGTACTGAGCCATAACAGTCAATAAGAGGAGTGAGGCCATTTAGCCCTTCAAGCTTGTTCTGCCATTCATTTAGATCATGGCTAATCTGTTTCCGTTCCAGCACTCGGGCTCTGCTGTGTTCGAATATGTCACTAGCGACCCCATCGGGAGTACTGGGTTCAGTTCTGGGCACCGCACCTCAGGAAGGATATATTGACCTTGGAGGGGGGGCAGCGCAGATTCACCAGAATGATACTGGGGTTAAAAGGGTTAAATTACGAGGACAGGTTGCACAGACTGGACTTGTATTCCCTCGAGTGTAGAAGATTAAGGGGTGATCAAATCGAGGTATTTTAAGATTAAAGGATTTGATAGGGTCGATAGAGAGAAACTATTTCCTCTGGTGGGGGGAGTCCAGAACAAGGGGGGCAGAACCTTAAAATTAGAGCCAGGCCGTTCAGGGGTGATGTCAGGAAGCACTTCTTCACACAAAGGGGAGTGGGAATCTGGAACTCTCTCCCCCAAAAAGCTGGTGAGGCTGGGGGTCAATTGGAAATTTCAAAACTGAGATTGATAGATTTTTGTTGGGTGAGGGGATTAAGGGCGAGGGAACCAAGGCAGTTAAGTAGAGTAAAGATACAGATCAGCCGTGATCTAATTGAATGGCAGAACAGTCTCGAGGGGCCGAATGGCCTCCTGCTGTTCCTACGTCGCTACCAAATCGTTTGGGTCTTTCCTTATGCCCCTGATTTCCCTCCTCTCCCCAGGGATGGGAGGAGCAATGACCCCAGTGACTTGGTCCCTCGGGATGGTTCCACTCTGTGAGTGTGAGTGTGAGTGTGAGTGTGAGTGTGAGTGTGAGTGTGAGTGTGAGTGTGAGTGTGAGTGTGAGTGTGAGTGTGAGTGTGAGACGTTTGCCGGTGTGAAGCGATTTGTTGATGTGTTTTTTTTTCCCCCCTCTCCCCTGTTGACTTTGCTCAGATGAAGATGGGGTCCAAACCGGAGAGCTACGTCAAAGAGTTCACCCGGCACTCGACCGACATGATGCTCAACCTGAACGAGATGAGGAAGCGGGAAATCCTTACAGATGTGAAGGTCCTCGTGGACGGGCAGGAGTTCAAGGCACACAAAGCCGTACTGATCGCTTGCAGGTACGTGAAGGGAGGGCTGGACAGGGACCAGCAATCTGGGCAAGCAAGTGTTCACTACATCAGTGAGCGAGTGGTTAGTCTGTGGAACAGGCTCCCTCGGGAGACGCTGGATTCATTCAAGTGCAAATTAGATTTCTTTTAGTAAATAATATTTTGGGATATGGTATATCAGTAATTTGAGACCTGGCTTGCACCTCCCGTTCACCCATCACCCCCCTGTGCTCGCTGATCTACATTGTCTCCCGGTCCCCCAATGCTTCCAATTAAAAATTCTCATCCTTGTCTTCAAATCCCCCCATGGCCCTCGTCCCCTCCCGATCTCTCTAACCTCCTCCAGCCCCACAACCCTCTGCGCTCCTCCAATCCTAGCCTCTTGCATGTCTCTGATTTTAATCGCTCCACCATTGGCAGCCATGTCTTCAGCTGCTATAGATCCCAAGCTCTGGAATTCCCTCCCTAAACCTCTCCGCCTCTCTCTCCTCCTTTTTAAGATGCTCCTTAAAACCTACCTCTTTGACCGAGCTTTTAGTCACCTGTCCTAATATCTCCTTTGCCTGGGTGTCTAATTTTGTCTGTTGACGCTCTCGTGAAGCCCCTTGGGACGTTTCACTACGTTAAAGGTGCTTTATAAATGCAAGTTCTTAAAAAAGAGGAATAACTTTCTCCACTGGCAGGAGGGTCAATAATCAGAGGACACTGATTTAAGGTAATTGGCCAAAGAACCAGAAGAGGAGATGAGGAGAATTGTTTTTTTACGCAGCGAGTTGTGATGATCTGGAATGCGCTGCCTGAAAGGGCGGTGGAAGCAGATTCAATAATAACTTTCAAAATGAATCAGATAAATACTTGATAAGGAAAAATTTGCAGGGCTATGGGGAAAGAGCAGGGGGAGTGGGACTGATTGGATAGCTCTTTCAAAGAGCCAGCACGGGCACGATGGGCCGAATGGCCTCCTTCTGTGCTTTTTGGGGGGGGGGGGGGGAAAGTGGGGGAAAGCAATAAACTTTGTTTAACGGATGAATTGGGAATTCTAATGACAATCTCTTCCTCCCTCGACAGTGGGTTTTTCTACTCGATCTTTTCCGACCAGACGAAGGGGCACGTAAGCCTGCTGACCCTGCCGTGCGGGATTAGCGCAGGCGGCTTCCGACTGCTGCTGGAATTCATGTACACGTCCTGCCTTCCCCTCGACGCGGGCTCCGTCGCGGAAGTGCTGACGGCCGCCAGTTACCTACAGATGGACCACGTGGCCGAGACTTGCCGCAGCTTCGCCCATTCCAGGTGAGGGGGGGGGCGGGGGGCGCGCCTTCGAGCGCATTTCTGTGCCTGGCGAGGGCGGCCTGCTGCCGGGAGAACTGTCTGGAGGTCAGTCCGGTTTCAAAGGCCACGGAGCTGGGCTCTGGTTCACCTCCCCGCACCCTGCGATGTTACGTGCGACGACCTCCCAGTCTCCAGCAGGAGCACAGAGTGGAAGCCGTACACTCCCCCCGCAGTGAGGGGGGCAACGGGCTGGGAATGGGGAGGTCACCCTGGGACTGCAGCATTGGCACAGATACGGGTGCTAACCCTGGGAGGAGCGTCGTACCCAGGTTTTGGGGAACGGCCCCATTGCTTGTAGTCCCCCTCCCTCGCTGCACGGAATTCCTGCTGGAAAGTTCACGTGTGTACGGATGTCGGGTGAGAGCAGGAGCAAGCCCTGCGATGCCCTTTTCAGTCGAATATCCAGCTGACGCTTGGGTGAGGTACCAGAGGTCAGTCAGCAGCCTTTGGGACCCAAACCCCAGCAAGTGTCAGTCCCTTCGAGGGGGGAGGGGGTTGGGGGATGGGGTGGTGGAAACCCTGAAAGTTCTTCCTTCAGTGCCTTGTGACGGATGCAGTGCCCCTTACGACCATCTCTCCTTCCCATCGTGTCAGCCGTGGCTCAGCGGGTATCACTCGCGCCTCTGAGTCAGACGGTCGAAGCCCCCACTCCAGAGATTTGAGCACAAAATCCAGGCCGACACTCCCAGTGCCGGTACTGAGGGAGCACTGCACCGTCGGAGGGTCAGTACTGAGGGAGCGCTGCACTGTCGGAGGGTCAGTACTGAGGCAGCGCCGCACTGTCGGAGGGTCAGTACTGAGGGAGTGCTGCACTGTCGGAGGGTCAGTACTGAGGGAGCGCTGCACTGTCGGAGGGTCAGTACTGAGGGAGCGCTGCACTGTCGGAGGGTCAGTACTGAGGGAGCGCTGCACCGTCGGAGGGTCAGTACTGAGGGAGCGCTGCACTGTCGGAGGGTCAGTACTGAGGGAGCGCTGCACTGTCGGAGGGTCAGTACTGAGGGAGCGCCGCACTGTCGGAGGGTCAGTACTGAGGGAGCGCTGCACCGTCGGAGGGTCAGTACTGAGGGAGCGCTGCACCGTCGGAGGGTCAGTACTGAGGGAGCGCTGCACCGTCGGAGGGTCAGTACTGAGGGAGCGCTGCACCGTCGGAGGGTCAGTACTGAGGGAGCGCTGCACCGTCGGAGGGTCAGTACTGAGGGAGTGCAGCACTGTCGGAGGTGCCGTCTTTCAGATGAGATGTTAAACCGAGGCCCCGTCTGCCCCTCTCAGGTGGATGTAAAAGATCCCACGGCCATTATTTGGGAGAAGAGCAGGGGAGTTCTCCCCAGTGTCTAATATTTATATCTAATATCAGGCCAATATTTGTCCCTCAATCAACATCTAAAATAGGTGATCTGGTCATTTATCACATTGCTGTTTGTGGGATCTTGCTGTGCGCAAATTGGCTGCCGCGTTTCCTACATTACAACAGTGACTACACTTCACAAAGTACTTCATTGGGAGGTCCTGAGGTGGTGAAAGGCGCTATATAAATGCAAGTTCTCTTGTTCTCCTCTTTCAGCGCTGCACATGTCCACACCTACCTGAAGCCTCTGGCAGCGGACTACACGCCCAGCAGATCGCTGCTCCACTCCCTCGGCTCCGAGAGCAGCATTTTCCCCTTCACCCGGTCCGGGGCCTACCTCCCAAACCGGGCTCCGCACCTGCCGTCCAGCGGGGCGGCGGGAGGCTGCGGCTACTTCCCGGAATCTGCCTTCCGCTTTCCCGACGGATGCGTCGCTCCACGCAAGGCCGTTCAGGAGCGACCCGCGGCGGCGGCACTGATGGTGGTGGTGGAGGGAGGAGGAGGACCGGAGAGCGGCAGGCGGCCGGCGTGCCGCGGATGGCGGGAGGGAGCGGGAGCCGGCGCGTGCGCGCGCCCGGACGCCCGGATGTCGAAGGGCGGGAAGCTGCCGCCGCCGCGGCGCGCGGACGAGGTGAACGGCGGCCCCGAGGTGGAAGGCCCGGGCGACGCCGAGAAGAGCAGCAAACCCCCAGTCATGGCCCCCGACAGCCCCATGCCCTCCGACTGCTGGCCCAACTCGCCGACCGAGTCCAAGAGCGCCGTGCTGAACCGGAGTGATTCCGCCCAGCAGAACGACGGGCCGAAGGGCATCACCGCCATCACCGCGGCCCCCGACCTCGGCCCCAAGTCCTGCAACTGGAAGAAGTACAAGTTCATCGTCCTCAACTCCATGAGCCAGGGCGAGGGGGCCTCGGGCGCCCGCTCCCCTCCCACCCTGTCCTGCTCCCTGGAGCCCCTTTATTGCCGGAGCACAGGCGGCAGCAGCGGGGACGAGAGCTCGACAAACCCGGAGGAAGAAATGGAGGAAGTCGACCCGACTCGGATCAAGGCGGCCAGTCGGTAAGTGAGGAGGGACATTAGGGACAGGAGGAGGCCATTCAGCCCCTCGGGCCGGTTACATTAGGGACAGGAGGAGGCCATTCAGCCCTCGGGCCGGTTACATTAGGGACAGGAGGAGGCCATTCAGCCCCTCGGGCCGGTTACATTAGGGACAGGAGGAGGCCATTCAGCCCCTCGGGCCCGGTTACATTAGGGACAGGAGGAGGCCATTCAGCCCTCGGGCCTGTTACATTAGGGACAGGAGGAGGCCATTCAGCCCCTCGGGCCTGTTACATTAGGGACAGGAGGAGGCCATTCAGCCCCTCGGGCCGGTTACATTAGGGACAGGAGGAGGCCATTCAGCTCCTCGGGCCTGTTACATTAGGGACAGGAGGAGGCCATTCAGCCCCTCGGGCCTGTTACATTAGGGACAGGAGGAGGCCATTCAGCTCCTCGGGCCGGTTACATTAGGGACAGGAGGAGGCCATTCAGCTCCTCGGGCCGGTTACATTAGGGACAGGAGGAGGCCATTCAGCTCCTCGGGCCTGTTACATTAGGGACAGGAGGAGGCCATTCAGCCCCTCGGGCCTGTTACATTAGGGACAGGAGGAGGCCATTCAGCTCCTCGGGCCGGTTACATTAGGGACAGGAGGAGGCCATTCAGCTCCTCGGGCCTGTTATATTAGGCGCAGGAGGAGGCCATTCAGCCCCTCGGGCCGGTTACATAGTGACAGGAGGAGGCCATTCAGCCCCTCGGGCCGGTTACATTAGGGACAGGAGGAGGCCATTCAGCCCCTCGGGCCTGTTCCGCCATTCAATTGGAACATGGCAAACCGAGTCTAATCTACGGAAAACATTCTATTTACTCAGCGAGCAGGGACTCTGTTTAAACAATCAAAGCCGGATTATGTCTCCAGCAAAATGCAGTGAGTGGAGGATAGTTACACAATACAAATTATGATATAAAATCGATCCCAGTCACTTACAGCAGTGGGGTCTCCAGGTGTGATTGACGGGGGAATTTCTCCATTCTGGCTGGGGTTTGTGGTGTCGCTCTGTGGAGCCTTTTAATAAAACCCGTTGATTTTGATTTTTCCCCCCCCCCCCCCCCCCCGTTCAGGTCGTCTTCGAATCCCCGAGAATCCCGCGGTTACACCACCTGCCCGGTGTGCGAGCTGCACTTTGAGCACAACTCCAAACTCTGCCACCATATCCTGGTCTCTCACCCCGGAGAGGAGATCCCGGAATACCATTCGGAATTCTCGGACAGCGGGTCAGGTAAGGGGAACGAGCGGATCAGGAATCACAGGTCGTGACGCCCCTCAGATGCCAAGTAGGATATTTCCCTCTAGCGGCCCCTAGTATCAGCCCTGACCCAGTGGGGAGCTCGTTCTCTCTCTCTCTCTCTCTCTCTCTCTCTCGTCTCGGAGTCAGAAGGTCGTGGGTTCGAGCCCCCACGCCAGAGACTTCAGCACAAAATCCAGGCCGACTCTCCCAGTACTGAGGGAGAGCTCCACGGAGGGGCCACCTTTCGGATGAGATGTTAAACTGAGGCCCCACCGCCCTCTCAGGTGGACGTAAAAGATCCCATGGCCACTATTTCGCAAAGGAGTTCTCCCCAGTGTCCTGGGGCAATATTTTACCCCTCAAACAACACCCCTAAAAAAACAGATTATCTGGTCATTATCACCTTGCTGTTTGTGGGATCTTGCTGTGCGCAAATTGGCTGCTGCGTTTCCTACATTGACCACACTTCAAAAGTACTTCATTGGTTGTACGGCGCTTTTGAACATCCTGAGGTTGTGAAAGGCGCTATATAAATGCAAATTGTCTCTGGCGTCTCCTCCTGATCGGGAATCTCCCTCTCTCGCTAGCCCCAGTGCAGGAGGAGTGGATGAGCCTGGGGATAAATTGCTGTCACACCCACTGGTGAAATATCCTAAAGATGTTCATTACGTGGACTGTTTTGTTGCAGAGAACGGCCTCTTCTCCTGCAGCACCTGTGAGCTGAAGCTCTCAGACGAGGAAGCACTGCAGCGTCACTTTCTGCGGGTTCACAGTGACGATAAACCCTACAAGTGTGACATGTGCCGAGCTGCATTCCGGTACAAGGGGAACCTGGCCAGTCACAAGACCGTTCATACAGGTGGGTCCCAGCCCCTGTGGAAGTGTGCGCGGGTCTGTGGGGGTTCTGGGGAGGGGGGTGGGGGTGCTGGGGAGGGGGAGGGGGGTGGGGGTGCTGGGGAGGGGGAGGGGGGTGGGGGTGCTGGGGAGGGGGAGGGGGGTGGGGGTGCTGGGGAGGGGGAGGGGGGTGGGGGTGCTGGGGAGGGGGAGGGGGGTGGGGGTGCTGGGGAGGGGGAGGGGGGTGGGGGTGCTGGGGAGGGGGAGGGGGGTGGGGGTGCTGGGGAGGGGGAGGGGGGTGGGGGTGCTGGGGAGGGGGAGGGGGGTGGGGGTGCTGGGGAGGGGGAGGGGGGTGGGGGTGCTGGGGAGGGGGGTGGGGGTGCTGGGGAGGGGGAGGGGGGTGGGGGTGCTGGGGAGGGGGAGGGGGGTGGGGGTGCTGGGGAGGGGGAGGGGGGTGGGGGTGCTGGGGAGGGGGGTGGGGGTGCTGGGGAGGGGGGTGGGGGTGCTGGGGAGGGGGAGGGGGGTGCTGGGAGGGGGGGTGGGGGTGCTGGGGCTGGGGAGGGGGGTGCTGGGGAGGGGGGGTGGGATGCTGCGGTCTGAATGGCGGTTGGGGGTGCTGGAGTCTGGATGGGGAGGGGTTGTGGTGCTGGGGTTTGACTTGGGGAGGGGTTGGGGTGCTGAGGGGGGTTGGGGTTTGACTTGGGGAGGGGTTGGGGTGCTGAGGGGGGTTGGGGGGCTGGGGTTGAGTTTGGGAGTGCAGTATGGAGCTTGTGCTCCATCTGGCCCCTCACTCAGTGACACTACGGAGATGGGGGAACTCATCTTATGGCAAATTCGAGGACTGACCATCACGCCCTGGGCTACGCACTGTCCGAACATCGAGGCGGGGAGGTGGGTCCTGTATCCACGTGGAGTGAAGGGGCCCGCTGGTCAGAACGGGAGTTCACCAAATCGCCATGACTGCCGTTTTTGAGCTGAAGCAGGTCAACTTCATTGACCTCCGGGACTGTCCCTTTAAATGGCAGGGCTCAGAGGGCAGACTATTATTGGGAGACTCCCGGAAAAGCCAGGAGGATCCGGAAAGGGCCTGTGACCCTCCCCCCACCCCCCCTCTCCCCCCACCTTCTGTCGGCCTTGTCTAGATGTGCTGATTGGTTGTACAGACTTTGAAACGTTTGGCTGAAGTGGGGGCCGTACTGAAGCCTGTTTGAGGTAGGCCCGTTGCCGTTCGATGGTTGACCTCTGACCCTGGTCGGATTCTGAATGGGGCCAGTGTGGGGGTGTTGAGTGTTGGAACACCAAAGCTCTGGTGTCCCCCCTTCCAGCAACGGGTGACGAAGGAATAAAAATAGTTTCTAAATAATTAACGCGGAGGATCTGCTGTCCCTTTCAGGGGAAAAGCCCTATCGCTGCAACATCTGTGGGGCACAGTTCAACCGACCGGCCAACCTCAAGACACACACCCGAATCCACTCTGGAGAGAAGCCGTACAAGTGTGAGACGTGCGGAGCAAGGTTTGTGCAGGTGAGAGCCTGACGTTTGCTCAGGAACCTGGGGGCAGCAACTTTCGAGAGGGCATAAGGGCAGCAAAGAAAACGGGCCCCCTATCGTGGTCCTAAACTGGCATTGCCACTCTGACCCCGGGGTGAAGTGTGGACTCCACAGGAACACTAACGGCTGTGTATTAAAGGGGGTACTATCTCTGGTGGAGGAGGTGAGTTGGAGAGAGAGGGATGGAGAGGGATGGAGAGAGAGAGAGAGAGAGATGATTGACTCTGCGTTCCATCTCGTTTGGCTGATTAAGGTGGTTGCCCCTCGATGTTTCTCCTAACACTGGAGTATGAAACGCAGCTGAAGAACGAAAGAACTTGCATTTATACAGCACCTGTCACCACCTCAGGCCGTCCCAAAGCGCTTTACAGCCAGTGAAGTACTTTTGACGTGTAGTCACTATTGTAATGTAGGGGACGCGGCAGCCAATTTACGCACAGCAAGATCCCACAAACAGCACTGAGATAAATGACCAGATAATCTGTTTGTTAGTGATGTTGGTTGAGGGATAAATATTGACCAGGAGGAGAACTCCCCGGCTCTTCTTCAAAATAGCACCATGGGATCTTTTATGTCCACCTGAGAGAGGGCAGACGGGGCCTCGGTTTAACGTCTCATCCGAAAGACGGCACCTCCGACAGTGCAGCACTCCCTCCGCACTGGCACTGGGAGTGTCGGCCTGGGTTATGTGCCGTAGTCTCTGGAGTGAGACTTGAACTCACGACCTTCCGCCTCAGAGGCGAGAGAGAGATTGTTACCCACTGAGCCACAGCGACACACTAGGGCAGCAGCTCACTCTTGTATTGGTGCCTTTCCCCTACTCTGGCCTGCCAGTGCACGTGCTGTTGAGTTCCATCTCTCTGTCTCCCGTTCTGCCGCATCCTAACTCGCACCGAGTCCCGTTCACCCATCACCCCCTGTGCTCACTGACCGACATTGGCTCCCGGTCCAGCAACACCTCGATTTTAAAATTCTCATCCTCGTGTTCAAATCCCTCCATGGCCCTCGCCCCCCTCCCTATCTCTGTAACCTCCTCCAGCCCTACAACCCTCCGAGATCTCTGCGCTCCTCCAATTCTGGCCTCTTGCGCATCCCCCGATTTTCTTCACCCCACCATTGGCGGCCGTGCCTTCAGCCGCCTGGGCCCCAAGCTCTGGAATTCCCTCCCTAAACCTCTCCGGCTCTCTCTCCTCCTTTTAAGACGCTCCTTAAAACCTCCCTCTTTGACCAAGCTTTTGGTCACCTGTCCTAATATCTCCTTATGTGGCTCGGTGTCAGATTTTGTCTGATAATCACTCCTGTGAAGCCCCTTCGGACGTTTTACTACATTAAAGGCACTGTATAGATGTACGTTGTTGATTTTTTTTTTTGTCTTGAATACTCTTAGGTCGCTCACCTCCGAGCTCACGTCCTGATCCACACTGGAGAGAAACCGTATCCCTGTGAAACGTGCGGGACACGTTTCCGACACCTTCAGACACTGAAGAGTCACATCCGGATCCACACCGGAGAGAAGCCGTACCATGTAAGGAACGCCAACCCCCTCAAACCGATCTCTTTCCAGCACCTCGCCCCAGGTCATCAAACATCAACAGGTGGGGGCTGGGCCAGACACAGGTCTTCCTGCTCTGGGACCAGGGCTCAAACCCAGCCCCAGACTGGAGGGATTAAAGTCTGCTGACTGTAAGGGGTCCTGTGTGAAATGAGCTGTGGCACTGAATCACGTCTCTAGTATACCCTGATTAGTACTAACCGTTAATCTCACTCTGATCCCCATCACCACTGGGGTGGGAAATGGGGAAAAGCCACACTGGGGCAGTAGGGGGCAGTCTCCTGAGGTTTGGGCTGAAGTACATTGCTGGACAGTGTAGAGGGAGCTTTACTCTGTATCTAACCCTGTACCTGCCCTGGGAGTGTTTGATGGGACAGTGTAGAGGGAGCTTTACTCTGTATCTAATCCGTGCTGTACCTGCCCTGGGAGTGTTTGATGGGACAGTGTAGAGGGAGCTTTACTCTGTATCTAACCCTGTACCTGCCCTGGGAGTGTTTGATGGGACAGTGGAGAGGGAGCTTTACTCTGTATCTAACCCTGTACCTGCCCTGGGAGTGTTTGATGGGACAGTGTAGAGGGAGCTTTACTCTATCTAATCCGTGCTGTACCTGCCCTGGGAGTGTTTGATGGGACAGTGTAGAGGGAGCTTTACTCTGTATCTAACCCTGTACCTGCCCTGGGAGTGTTTGATGGGACAGTGTAGAGGGAGCTTTACTCTGTATCTAATCCGTGCTGTACCTGCCCTGGGAGTGTTTGATGGGACAGTGTAGAGGGAGCTTTACTCTGTATCTAACCCTGTACCTGCCCTGGGAGTGTTTGATGGGACAGTGTAGAGGGAGCTTTACTCTGTATCTAACCCGTGCTGTACCTGCCCTGGGAGTGTTTGATGGGACAGTGTAGAGGGAGCTTTACTCTGTATCTAACCCGTGCTGTACCTGCCCTGGGAGTGTTTGATGGGACAGTGTAGAGGGAGCTTTACTCTGTATCTAACCCTGTACCTGCCCTGGGAGTGTTTGATGGGACAGTGTAGAGGGAGCTTTACTCTGTATCTAACCCGTGCTGTACCTGCCCTGGGAGTGTTTGATGGGACAGTGTAGAGGGAGATGTACCAGTGTGGTTGCATAATCTGTACTGTTGTTTTTACAGTGTGAAAAATGCGACCTGCATTTCAGGCACAAGAGCCAGCTGCGTCTGCACCTGCGACAGAAACACGGTGCCATTACCAACACCAAGATCCGCTACAAGGTGATCCCTGAGCTGTACGTGAGTGGGATGCAGGCCTGCTAGTGCAGGGACGCTGAGAGCTGAGCTCGGGGAGCTTGGGCTGCAAAATACTTCGACAAGAGACTTAAATATCTTTCACTCGACAGCATTTGTCATTCAGACTGTTCCTGACTCGACTGCACGATTCCCATCCTGAGGGAACCAAACCTCAACATCCCAGCTGGAAAAGGGAGGGATGGGGGTGCTGGGGACAGAGCTCGGGGGAGGTTGGGGTGCTGGGGACAGAGCTCGGGGGAGGTTGGGGTGCTGGGGACAGAGCTCGGGGGAGGTTGGGGTGCTGGGGACAGAGCTCGGGGGAGGTTGGGGTGCTGGGGACAGAGCTCGGGGGAGGGATGGGGTGCTGGGGACAGGGCTCGGGGGAGGTTGGGGTGCTGGGGACAGGGCTCGGGGAAGGTTGGGGTGCTGGGGACAGGGCTCGGGGAAGGGTGGGGTGCTGGGGACAGGGCTCGGGGAAGGTTGGGGTGCTGGGGACAGGGCTCGGGGAAGGTTGGGGTGCTGGGGACAGGGCTCGGGGAAGGTTGGGGTGCTGGGGACAGGGCTCGGGGGAGGTTGGGGTGCTGGGGACAGGGCTCGGGGAAGGTTGGGGTGCTGGGGACAGGGCTCGGGGGAGGTTGGGGTGCTGGGGACAGGGCTCGGGGAAGGTTGGGGTGCTGGGGACAGAGCTCGGGGAGCGATCGGGTGCTGGGGAGAGGGCTCGGGGTGCTGGGGACAGGGATCGGGATGCTGGGGAGAGGGCTCGGGGAGGGATCGGGATGCTGGGGAGAGGGCTCGGGGTGCTGGGGACAGGGCTCGGGGAAGGTTGGGATGCTGGAGAGAGGGCTCGGGTAGGGATCGGGGTGCTGGGGAGAGGGCTCGGGTGCTGGGCACAGGGCTCGGGGCGGGATTGGCGGGGGAAGAGTCCCCACACACTCCCTGTGAGCTGCTACCGAGCAGGCCACCTCCGTGCAGGATCCTTGCCGAGACTTTGTGTTTATTTTTATCCGACAGCTTCTGGATGAGGTGACTGCGGGAAGGTCACTGAAGCCGATGGGATCTCGGGCCGTTGATTGGCCCCAGTCTTATAACCCATCCCCCTGCGAGGGGGAGGAACACTTGGGAGTAGTGAGCTCTCTGCAAAAATTCTCAGCTGGATCTTGCGATTGTAACTCTTTATTTCTCAACTGTCTGTCGCTTATTGCTCTGTCTTTTAACGCTGTCGACAGTGGGAGAGTTCCACCTCTGGAGGAACATAGGAACAGGAGGAGGCCATTCAGCCCCTCGAGCCTGCGCCACCTTTCAGTTAGATCATGGCTGATCTGCACCTCAACTCCATTTATCCGCCGTAGCTCCATACTGAGGGAGTGCTGCACTGTCGGAGGTGCCGTCTTTCAGATGAGACGTTAAACCGAGGCCCCGTCTGCCCTCTCAGGTGGACGTAAAAGATCCCACGGCCACTATTTGAAGAGGAGCAGGGGGAGTTCTCCCCGGTGTCCTGGGGCCAATATTTATCCCTCAACCAACATCACTAAAACAGATTATCCGGCCATTTATCACATTGCTGTTTGTGGGATCTTGCTGTGTGTGCATTGGCTGCCACGTTTCCCACGTTACAACAGTGACTACACTTCAAAAGAGTACTTCACTGGCTGTAAAGCGCTTTGGAACGACCTGAGGTTGTGAAAGGCGCTATATAAATGCAAGTTCTTTCCGATTGAGAATCGGGAGAGGCCAAAGAAATCCGGGAGTTGGGAATGAATGTGCACTTTCCGCATCTCCACGAGGTTTGCTGGACAAATCTTTGGGGATCTCAGGAGAAAAATGTCTTTCGAATTGAACTGAAAATATGTCTGAAGCTTTTGGTCAGATTGCTGGTTTGGGAATTGCCTACAGAGTGTTACTGAGACATCGTCCGATGGAGCGATGTAACTGTGGACAGGAATTCTCACCCCCCCCAAACCTCATCGTAAACCCTGGCAGTGCTGCAGTTTACTCAATGTTCGTCTTGGCTTTCTGCCCACGGTGAGGTGACCTTACCCTTGTTGCCTCCCTCACTCCCCTGAGGGTGGTGAGAACGCAGATCCCCTCAGCTCAGGATCGTTCCCTGATAAATTCAACTCATCCCAAACTCTGCTGCCCGTATCCCAACTCGCACCAAGTCTTGTTCACCCATCACCCCCCCCCCCGTGCTCGCTGACCTACATTGGCTCCCGGTCCCCCAACGCCTCCACTTTAAAATTCCCATCCTCGTGTTCAAATCCCTCCATGGCCCTCGCCCCCCTCCCTATCTCTCTAACCTCCTCCAGCCCGACAACCCTCCAAGATCTCTGCGTTCCTCCAATTCTGGCCTCTTGCGCATCCCCCGATTTCCTTCGCTCCACCATTGGCGGCCGTGCCTTCAGCTGCCTGGGCCCTAAGCTCTGGAATTCCCTCCCTCAACCTCTCCACCTCTCCTTTTAAGACGCTCCTTAAAACCTACCTCTTTGACAAAAGCCTGTCCTAATATCTCCTTACGTGGCTCGGTGTCAAATTTTGTTTGCCCGGTCCTCTGAAGCGTCTTGGGACGTTTGCAATTTACTGTTGTTGAAGTCAACAGGACAGTGAGTGATTGGGGTTAAAAATACCCTGATTACCGTCCCGCACCTCCCGGAGGTACTGATTTGTGCTGGTCGCATCCCACGGGCGCTGGCTGCCCTGCCGTGCCGCACCCAAGTGACCGCTCTCTGTGTGAGGCAGTAGGTGTGCTGCGGAAAAGCCTCGCGCACGGGCCTCTGCGTAGCGACCGGGAGCAGGCGCTGACCCACGAGCCGACCGAAGGCGCCTTCTCGGAGACTGGCCAACTCCGCACGGACCTGCCCGAGCTGCAAGCCTCAGTGCCACACTGGGCTGGCATGGCTGTCTTCACCAGCCGTCCTCTCACTGCCAGGCAGGGTCGGCCCACAGGTTAATCAGTGTCTATCTCAGGCCCCACCCGGACCCCAACCCTGCCCAGCGTCCTGATAAAATGTTACAAGCAGTATTAATGCAGCAGGGGTTTGGCATTGAGAAAGCAAATCCATTTCTGTTACTAAACAGTTATCGACAAACGACAGGGAGATCGATTTTTAAAAATTTTAGTAAGGCAGGAAAGGGGAGGAGTTCTCTAACCGTCTGCACTCCAAAGGGGAATGGAGAGCGGTGGGATGTCGGTCTCTCACTGTCATATCGGAGAGACGTGTTTAACCAGAGCTCTCTTACATTAGGAACAGGAGGAGGCCGTTCAGCCCCTCGGGCCTGTTCTGCCATTCGTGGCTGACCTGTATCTTAACTCCATTCACCTCCCTTTGCTCCCTATCCCTCGATACCCTTACCTAACAAAAATCTATCAATCTCAGTTTTGAAATTTCCATTTGACCCCCAGCATCCACAGCCTTTTTGGGGGAGAGAGTTCCAGATTTCCACTCCCCTTTGTGTGAAGAAGTGCTTCCTGACATCACCCCTGAACGGCCTGGCTCTAATTTTAAGGTTCTGCCCCCCTGTTCTGGGCTCCTCCCACCAGAGGAAATAGTTTCTCTCTATCTACTGTATTGAATCCTTTTAACATTTTGATCAGATCACACCTCAGCCTTTTATATTCAAGAGACTACAAGCCAAGTTTATGCAACCTGTCCTCATAATTTAACCGTCTAAGCCCCGGTATCATTGTAGTGAATGTGGGTGACAGAGGATTTCTGAGCAAAGGACAGCTGGTCTTCCCTTGCTGGCAAAGAAGATTTTCCACTCTGCTCTTGCTCTCTGTCTGTCTCTCTGCCTCTCGCTCTCTCTCTGTCTGTCTCTCTGCCTCTCGCGCTCTCTCTCTGTCTGTCTCTCTGCCTCTCGCGCTCTCTCTCTGTCTGTCTCTCTGCCTCTCGCGCTCTCTCTGTCTGTCTCTCTGCCTCTCGCGCTCTCTGTCTGTCTCTCTGCCTCTCGCGCTCTCTCTCTCTCTTTCTGTCTGTCTCTCTGCCTCTCGCGCTCTCTCTCTGCCTCTCGCGCTCTCTCTCTGCCTCTCGCGCTCTCTCTCTGCCTCTCGCTCTCTCTCTGCCTCTCGCGCTCTCTCTCTGTCTGTCTCTCTCTGCCTCTCGCTCTCTCTCTGTCTGTCTCTCTCTCTGCCTCTCGCGCTCTCTCTCTGTCTGTCTCTCTGCCTCTGTCGTGTGCACGTTTGAATTCTCGCTCGCGTCCGAGGTGCTTTGTGAATATTGATCTTGAGTGTGGTTATCATTTTGTTTTTGAATGTTTTAATTTTCTTTTGATGGGAGAGAGAAAAATTTCTTTTAACGACAAATGCATTTTTATCTTTAACTGGCTTTAAAAGCGATTTGCTGGACTGTTTTGCTGAGCAAAAATCAAAGGACTTTTTAAAATAAAAAAATGTAAACTTTTTAAAAAAGAGAGAAAATGATGTTGACAATTATTTTCTCCCACGTTACATCATAAAGCCAGACACTTAATAAATACATTTTGAATTTTGGAACTGGTGACTCGTTTACGGCCGTTTCAAATTTTTTCCCCTTCCACCTTCATCTGCCAATTTTTCTCCTGACTTCCGGTCTCACAGCTCCCCATCTGGTGCCTTCCTGGGGCAATAAATGCTGGCCTCGCCAGCGACGCCCACATCCCGTGAACGAATAAAAAAAAAACTCAACCAACATCACTAAAACAGATGATCTGGTCATTATCACATTGCTGTTAGTGGGATCTTGCTGTGCGCAAATTGGCTGCTGAGTTTCCTACATTACAACAGTGACTACACTTCAAAAGGCTGTAAAGCTCTTTGGGACATCCAGAGGATGTGAAAGGCGCTGTATAAATGCAAGTCCGTCTTTCTTTCCAGTCATCGATTCTCACTGGGCTGCAGGTTCCACTGTTGTTCCCCAGCAGCCTCACTTCATGTCCACGGACGGGCGACGAGTGCCAGGCTATTTAACCACAGAAGTGTGCTGACTGATCATTCCCACCACACACACACACCCACTTTCCAGCAGGAGTCACTGGATAGTCAGCAGATGCAGGAACCCTGGCTCATTCCTCCCCTCCCTAACTGAGGTGCACTGGGGTGAATCGTAGCCCCAATTGCGACTCGGGCTGAGTCAGCTAAATCCTGTCCCCCTCAACCCTCGAGCTCCGATTCTCCGCACTCCCTCCCCTTCCCAGTCCCCTTTTAACCCTCCCCTCAACCCCCAAATCTCCCCACCACCCCTAATATCCTCCACCCCCTAAACCTGTCCCCCGCACATCATCTCCGTTCCCTGCACCCCGTTCCCCGCATCGTCCCAAACCCCTCCCCCATATCGCCGATCCCCGCGCCCCACCCTGCCCATCACCCACCCCCAAACACCTTCCCCACACCCTCCCAACCCCGAACCCCATTCCCCACGTGCACACCCCCCCCGGACCCCATTCCCTGCAGCCCCCCCTCCCCATCGTTTGTGGGATCTTGCTGTGCACAAATTTGCTGCCGCGTTTCCTACATTACAACAGTGACTACACTTCAAAAAGTACTTCACTGGCCGTGAAACACTTTGGGACGTCCTGAGGTGGTGAAAGGTGCTGGAGAAATACAAGTCTGTTTTTCATTCACAGACTGGGGTCGAGCCTTAAGGTCGGCAAGGTTCAGATACCTCATTGGATTCTTTACTTTTAAACAAAGTGTATTTATTAAATCTGGTTTGATATTTTCTAGTGGTGTGTTTGATTATAGCTGACTTCATGTGCAGGGACATGTATTGCAGCTTGATTTAAATCAGTAATGGGAATCCTGTTAATATAATCCATGTCACACTTGTTTAATAAATAGCAGAGCTGATTACACCTGCCCTGGTCAGGAGTCGTCTTATCCATCTGGTGTCAGCCGTGGCTCAGGGGGCAGCCCTCTCTTACCTCTGAGTCAGAAGGTCGTGGGTTCAAGTCCCACTCCAGAGACTGGAGTACATCATCCAGGCCGACACTCCCCAGTGCCAGTACTGGGGGAGTGCTGCACTGCCGAAGGCCCCGTCTGCCCTCTCAGGTGGACGTGAAAGATCCCACTGTCACTATTTCGAAGAAGAGCAGGGGAGTTCTCCCCGGTGTCCTGGGCCAATATTTATCCCTCAACCAACATCACTAAAAACAGATTATCTGGTCATTATCTCATTGCTGTTTGTGGGATCTTGCTGTGCGCAAATTGGCTGCCGTGTTTCCTACATTACAACAGTGACTACACTTCAAAAAGTACATCATTGGCTGTAAAGTGCTTTGGGACGTCCTGAGGTGGTGAAAGGCGCTATATAAATGCAACTTTTGCAATGTTGTCTCCAGAACGCACTGAGCCGATGGGGTACGGTTCCACGCTGCTCTCTGTCTTTATGTCAGCAGGCTATTTAACTGTGGAGGGCATCACCACAGCCTAATCCTGTCCTAACCTGACATCCACTCAGATTTTATAGCAGGGGGCTCTGGAGAGCCCGTCCCACTCCCACTCTGACCCCTCTGTCCTCGGCCTCTTACACTGTTCCAATGAAGTTCAATGGAAGCTCGAGGAACAGCACCTCGTCTTTCGATTAGGCACTTTACAACCTTCCGGACTCAACACTGATTTCAATAACTTCATATCAGAACCACTGCTCCCATTTTTTTCAGACAGCAGGTGCTGGTAATGGTTCTGCTGTTGCCATTTACACTTCCTTTAGACCGATCTTTTGTATCTTAACCTGTCCCATTCCCACCCTCCTTGCCTTGCATCATCATCCCTTTTGTCATTTAATCACTTCTGCCCTCCACCCTATCACAGACCTCCCCTTTTATTCCTTCCCCCGGCTCTGTACTTGCTTAAAAACTGTTTAATCTTCAACTTTTTCCAGTTCTGATGAAAGGTCATCGATCTGAAACGTTAACTCTGTTTCTTTCTCCACAAATACTGCCTGAATTGCTGAGTATTTCCAGCTTTTTCTGTTTTTATCCCAGGTTGACTCTTGTTTTTGAAAGTCCTGAGCCAATTGTACTGCTCCTACTCCCACCCTGACTGAGGAC
>NC_090359.1:26999324-27014324 GCF_035084215.1 Heptranchias perlo | reverse complement strand
TAAGTGGTGTTGTATATGTGTGTGTGTGTGTTAATATAAGTGGTGTTGTATATGTGTGTGTGTGTGTGTGTTAATATAAGTGGTGTTGTATATGTGTGTGTGTGTGTGTTAATATAAGTGGTGTTGTATATGTGTGTGTGTGTGTTAATATAAGTGGTGTTGTATATGTGTGTGTGTTAATATAAGCGGTGTTGTATATGTGTGTGTGTGTGTTAATATAAGCGGTGTTGTATATGTGTGTGTGTGTGTTAATATAAGCGGCGTTGTATATGTGTGTGTGTGTGTGTTAATATAAGTGGTGGTGTATATGTGTGTGTGTGTGTGTTAATATAAGTGGTGGTGTATATGTGTGTGTGTGTGTTAATATAAGTGGTGTTGCTGGATCCAGGCTGTAACCTTGTAAATTTGTGACAGGGCAATTTATCAGTAAGGTACATTCCTGGAACTTGTTCTCTCACTCTGCCGGAGCAGGGCTGGGTAATTTCCTCAGTGTATTGTAGGATTACTGACCTTCCTGTTCAACTTGCTGAGCTGGACGGTAGCAGGATGCAGGTGGGAAGCTGGAGTGCCAGGTCTGTGATCAGGCGAGCGACAGGCAAGCATCAATAGTGGCTGGAATACGCCTGCTGTCAGTCACAGCACAGGCTAACACGCCATCTCACAGCCACCTGCACTGTGTAGGACAAAAGGTGGCCAGCAGGGTCAGGGACAACCTTCCTGGTTCGGATGTGGGAGGGAAAAGACGGATCGGATTAAAGGTGGGTGTTGGAAAAAGTGGCCCCTGAGACTCTTTAAGTGAAAAATGTCAGTCATCAAAATGGAAGATTATACAACTGGTGTCCCATCAAACACTCCCGGGGCAGGTACAGCACGGGTTAGATACAGAGTAAAGCTCCCTCTACACTGTCCCATCAAACACTCCCAGGGCAGGTACAGCACGGGTTAGATACAGAGTAAAGCTCCATTTACACTGTCCCATCAAACACTCCCAGGCCAGGCACTGTGGTTTAATAGTTCCCCTATTGCACTAGAATCATGGAATGGTTGCAGCACAGAAGATGGCCATTTGGCCCATCAAGCCCATGCCAGCTTTGTAAGATCAATCTAGTTAGTCCCATTCCTCTGCTCTTACCCTGCAGCCCTGCAAGTTTTATCCCTTCAAGTATTTATCCAATTCCTTTTTGAAAGCCACGATTGAATCTAGTTCCACCGCCCTTTCAGGCAGTGCATTCCACTCGCTGCATAAAAAAGCTTTTCCTCATGTCGCCTTTGGTTCTTTTGCCAATCACCTTAAAACTGTGTCCTCTAGTTCCCGACCCTTCTGCCAATGGGAACAGTTTCTCTTTATTTACTTTATCTAAACCCTTCATGATTTTGAACACTTCGATCAAATCTCCTCCCAACCTTCTCTGCTCTAAGGAGAGCTTCCCCAGTCTGTCCACGTAACTAAAGTCCCACTTCACTGGAACCATTCTAATAAATCTTTACTGCACCCTCTCTAAGGCCTTCACATCCTTCCTAAAGTGCGGTGCCCAGAACTGGACACAATACAGCAACTGTGCCCGAACCAGTGTTTTATAAAGATTCACCATGACTTCCATACTTTTGTACTCTATGCCACTATTTATAAAGCCCAGGATCCTGTATGCTTTTTTAACCGCTTTCTCAACCTGTCCTGCCACCATTAACGATCTGTGCACATATATCCCCAGATCTCTCTCTTTTAGAATTGTGCCCTCTAGTTTATATTGCCTCTCCTCGTTCTTCCTGCCAAAATGTATCACTTCGCATTTTTTTGTGTTAAATTTCATCTGCCCCGTGTCCGCCCATTTCACCAGCCTGAATATATCCTCTTGAAGTCTATCACTATCCTCCTCACTGTTCATTGCACTTCCAAGTTTTGTGTCATCTGCACATTTTGAAATTGTGCCCTGTGCACCCAAATCCAAGACATTAATATATATCAAGAAAAGCAATGGTCCTAGTACCAATCCCTGGGGAACACCACAGGACACCTCCCTCCAGACCGATAAACTGGGGTAAGATTCCCCACCCCAGTCACCATCTTGCTGTCTGAGGTCACTAATTGTTGTGGATAACAGACAGTTGTTTTCTGCTGTTGAGCGATACCCACTAGAGACTGAATTGAATGTAGGCGTCTCACAGGGAGCAGAGAGAGGAGACAATCGAACCATCAGTCTGGATTGAGCTCCATTTGCCTATTTTTCCATTTCGTACCAAGTCCCGTTCACCCATCACCCCATGTGCTCGCTGACCTACATCGGCTCCCAGTCCGGGAAAGCCTCGATTTTAAAATTCTCAATCCTTGTTTTCAAATCTCTCCACGGCCCTCGCCCCCCTCCCTATTTCTGTAACCTCCTCCAGCCCTACAACCCTCCGAAAATTCTGTGTTCCTCCAATTCTGGCCTCTCGCGCATCCCCGATTTCCATCGCTCCACCGTTGGCGGCCGTGCCTTCAGCTGCCTGGGCCCTAAGCTCTGGAATTCCCTCCCTAAACCTCTCCGCCTCTCTCTCCTCCTTTAAGACGGTCCTTAAAATCTACCTCTTTCTCCATGCTTTTGGTCGTCTATCCCAATATCTCCTGATGTGACTTGATGTTAAATTTTGTCTGATAATTACTCCTGTGAAGTGCCTTGGGATGTTTTACTACGTTAAAGGCGCTATATAAATGCAAATTATTTGTTCCTCGGCATCTCGGAGAAGAGCTTTGACTTGGTGTGTGCAGTGCGCCTCCTGTGATCCATACGTGGTAAAAGCACCTGGGTTCCTGGAGCAACAAAACACTCGATCAAAGAGCTTGTGTTTATACAGCACCGTTCCTGTCCCCCAGTGAGAGTCAGTGTCTGTGGAACTGTCCCCCAGTGAGAGTCAGTGTCTGTGGAACTGTCCCCCAGTGAGAGTCAGTGTCTGTGGAACTGTACCCCAGTGAGTGTCAGTGCCTGTGGAACCTGTACCCCAGTGAGAGTCAGTGCCTGTGGAACTGTCCCCCAGTGAGAGTCAGTGCCCGTGGAACTGTCCCCCAGTGAGAGTCAGTGCCTGTGGAACTGTCCCCCAGTGAGAGTCAGTGTCTGTGGAACTGTCCCCCAGTGAGAGTCAGTGTCTGTGGAACTGTCCCCCAGTGAGAGTCAGTGTCTGTGGAACTGTCCCCCAGTGAGAGTCAGTGTCTGTGGAACTGTACCCCAGTGAGAGTCAGTGCCTGTGGAACCTGTACCCCAGTGAGAGTCAGTGCCTGTGGAACTGTCCCCCAGTGAGAGTCAGTGCCTGTGGAACCTGTACCCCAGTGAGAGTCAGTGCCTGTGGAACTGTCCCCCAGTGAGAGTCAGTGCCTGTGGAACTGTCCCCCAGTGAGAGTCAGTGTCTGTGGAACTGTCCCCCAGTGAGAGTCAGTGTCTGTGGAACTGTCCCCCAGTGAGAGTCAGTGCCTGTGGAACCTGTACCCCAGTGAGAGTCAGTGCCTGTGGAACTGTCCCCCAGTGAGAGTCAGTGTCTGTGGAACTGTACCCCAGTGAGAGTCAGTGCCTGTGGAACTGTCCCCCAGTGAGAGTCAGTGTCTGTGGAACTGTCCCCCAGTGAGAGTCAGTGTCTGTGGAACTGTCCCCCAGTGAGAGTCAGTGCCTGTGGAACTGTCCCCCAGTGAGAGTCAGTGTCTGTGGAACTGTCCCCCAGTGAGAGTCAGTGCCTGTGGAACTGTACCCCAGTGAGTGTCAGTGCCTGTGGAACTGTCCCCCGGTGAGAGTCAGTGTCTGTGGAACTGTCCCCTGGTGAGGGTCAGTGCCTTCAGGAGGGGAAGGAAGAGAGTAAATTGAGAAAGTACTGATTATTCTTCTGCAGTCTCTCCGTGCCCGGTGAACCCACACATTCCCTCTCCCTGTACTGAGAATCCATTGGTGCCTCACGAATCCAATTTATATTGTAAACCTTGTGTAAGGCTGCCCTCTTGTGGGTCTGTTCAGTTACTACATGAAAGTCGAATATTCCCTCCCTGATCTCTATCCCCACGGATCAGCCCTTCAGTGTTCGGGATGTGACTGTCAGTCAGGGTTGCAGCTCCTAACTGCTGTTCAGGGACTCATGCTGCAAAGTGCATGCAAATTATCAGCTGGTGTGAACAGAATCAGGATTAGCTGTGATTTCCTCAAGGTGGAATATCCTAGTGAAACTCACCATCTGGGCTGACACATGAAGAAAGGCTTGTGTTTATACAGCACCGTTCCTGTACCCCAGTGAGAGTCAGTGTCTGTGGAACTGTCCCCCAGTGAGAGTCAGTGCCTGTGGAACTGTCCCCCAGTGAGAGTCAGTGTCTGTGGAACTGTACCCCAGTGAGAGTCAGTGTCTGTGGAACTGTCCCCCAGTGAGAGTCAGTGCCTGTGGAACTGTCCCCCAGTGAGAGTCAGTGCCTGTGGAACTGTCCCCCAGTGAGAGTCAGTGTCTGTGGAACTGTCCCCCAGTGAGAGTCAGTGCCTGTGGAACTGTCCCCCAGTGAGAGTCAGTGCCTGTGGAACCTGTACCCCAGTGAGAGTCAGTGCCTGTCGAACAGTACCCCAGTGAGAGTCAGTGTCTGTGGAACTGTCCCCCAGTGAGAGTCAGTGTCTGTGGAACTGTCCCCCAGTGAGAGTCAGTGTCTGTGGAACCCGTACCCCAGTGAGAGTCAGTGTCTGTGGAACTGTCCCCCAGTGAGAGTCAGTGTCTGTGGAACTGTACCCCAGTGAGAGTCAGTGTCTGTGGAACCCGTACCCCAGTGAGAGTCAGTGTCTGTGGAACCCGTACCCCAGTGAGAGTCAGTGTCTGTGGAACCCGTACCCCAGTGCGAGTCAGTGTCTGTGGAACTGTAAAACATAGAAAGAATCATAGAAACATAGGAAATTTACAGCACAGAAGGAGGCCATTCGGCCCATTGTGTCCGTGCCGGTCAAAATAGAGCCACCCGGCCTAATCCCACTTTCCTGGACTTGGTCTGTAGTCTTGTAGGTGACGGCACTTCAAACAAGGCAAGGGAATACACAATAAATGGGAGGATACTGAGAGGTGTAGAGGAACAGAGGGACCTTGGAGTGCATGTCCACAGGTCCCTGAAGGTAGCAGGACAGGTAGATAAATGTGATGAGGGTTTCTGCCTTTACCACCCTTTCAGGCAGTGAGTTCCAGACCCCCACCACCCTCTGGGTGAAAACATTTCTCCTCAGCTCCCCTCTAATCCTTCTACCAATCACTTTAAGTCTATGCCTCCTGGTTACTGACCTCTCTGCTAAGGGAAATGGGTCCTTCCTGTCCACTCTATCTAGGTCTCCTACACCTCAATTAAATCACCCCTCAGCCTCCTCTGTTCCAAAGGAAACAACCCCAGCCTATCCAATCTCTCCTCATAGCTAAAATTCTCCAGTCCTGGCAACATCCTCGTAAATCTTCTCTGTACCCTCTCCAGTGCAATCACATCTTTCCTGTAATATGGTGATCAGAACTGTACGCAGACTCAAGCTGTGGCCTAACTAGTGTTTTATACATAAGTTCAAGCATAACCTCCCTTCTCTTATATTCTCTGCCTTGGCTAATAAAGGAAAATATCCCATATGCCTTCTTAACCACCTTATCTACCTGTCCTGCTACCTTCAGGGATCTGTGGACATGCACTCCAAGGTCCCTCTGTTCCTCTACACTTCTCAGTATCCCACCATTTATTGTGTATTCCCTTGCCTTGTTTGCCCTCCCCAAATGCATTACCTCACACTTCTCCGGATTGAATTCCATTTGCCACTTTTCTGCCCACCTGACCAGTCCATTGATATCTACCTGCAGTCTACAGCTTTCCTCCTCACTATCAACCACACGGCCAATTTTTGTATCATCTGCCAACTTCTTAATCATGCCCCCTACATTTAGGTCTGAATCATTGATATATACCACAAAAAGCAGGGACCTAATACTGAGCCCTGTGGAACCCCACTGGAAACAGCCTTCCAGCCGCAAAAACACCCGTCAACCATTACCCTTTGCTTCCTGCTTCTGAGCCAATTTTGGATCCAATTTGCCACTTTCCCTTGGATCCCATGGGCTTTTATTTTTTTGACCAGTCTGCCATGAGGGACCTTGTCAAAAGCCTTGCTAAAATCCATGTAGACTACATCAAACGTGCTACCCACATCGACCCTCCTTGTTACCTCCTCAAAAAATACAATCAAGTTAGTCAGACACGACCTTCCCTTAACAAATCCATGCTGACTGTCTTTGATTAATCCGTGCCATTCTAAATGACAGTTTATTCTGTCCCTCAGAATTGATTCCAATAATTTGCCCACCACCAAGGTTAGACTGACTGGCCTGTAATTACAAGGTCTATCCTTTCCACCCTTTTAAAACAATGGTACAATGTTAGCAGTCCTCCAATCCTCCGGCACCACACCTGTAGCCAGGGAGAGCCAGCGCGTATGGACCTGTACCCCAGTGAGAGTCAGTGTCTGTGGAACTGTACCCCAGTGGGAGTCAGTGCCCGGGGAACTGTACCTCAGTGAGAGTCAGTGTCTGTGGAACCCGTACCCCAGTGAGAGTCAGTGCTCGGGGAACTGTCCCCCAGTGAGAGTCAGTGCCCGTGGAACCCGTACCCCAGTGAGAGTCAGTGCCTGTGGAACTGTACCCCAGTGGGAGTCAGTGCCAGTGGAACTGTACCCCAGTGGGAGTCAGTGCCCGGGGAACTGTCCCCCAGTGAGAGTCAGTGTCTGTGGAACTGTCCCCCAGTGAGAGTCAGTGTCTGTGGAACTGTCCCCCAGCGAGAGTCAGTGTCTGTGGAACTGGCCCCCAGCGAGAGTCAGTGTCTGTGGAACTGTCACCCAGTGAGAGTCAGTGTCTGTGGAACTGTCACCCAGTGAGAGTCAGTGTCTGTGGAACTGTCACCCAGTGAGAGTCAGTGTCTGTGGAACTGTACCCCAGTGAGAGTCAGTGTCTGTGGAACTGTACCCCAGCGGGAGTCAGTGCCCGGGGATCTGTTCCCCAGTGGGAATCAACGGTTCAGTGGGTAAAAACTGAGCAATATTCACACCATTATAAATAAATGTCTCCATTTTTTAAAGAAAAATTCCATAAAGTATATATGGGGGAAGGGCAGGTCATGTGACATGCTGTTTCAGCTTTTAATACAAGTGTGAGGGTGCACTGATCTGTGCAGCCTCTCTCTCTTTTGTCTCCCTCTCTCTTTCGTCTCTCTCTCTCTTTCATTTGTGTCTCTCTCTCTTTTCTCTCTCTATCTCTCTTTTCTCTCTCTCGCTTTTATCTCTCTCTCTTTCATTTGTCCCTCTCTCTTTTGTCTCTCTCTTTGCCACCGACTCTTTCCCCCTCTCTCTCTGTAATCTGTCTCTTTATTTCTCTTCTCTCTCTGTCCCTCTCTCTCTGTCTCCTACTCTCTCTCTGTCTCTGTCTCTCTCTCTCTCTCTCTCTGTCTCTAACTCTTTCTCTCTCTGTCTCTCTCTGTCTCTAACTCTCTCTCTCTGTCTCTAACTCTCTCTCTCTGTCTCTCTCTCTCTGTCTCTCTCTCTCTCCCTCTCTTCCTGTCTTCCTGTCTCTTTGTCTCTATCTCTTTTTCACCCTCTGTTTCTTTCCCTTTCTTTCTCTCCCTCTCCCTCTCTCTCTAGTGGACTGAGTTGTAGTGTATGATAATCGTATCTATAACTCAATGTTCTTATTTACAAACAGTTGTAGATAAATGGTTGGAAATGGGCCTTTTGTTTTAGTTTTGGTGAATGCTTGATTAGTGGTACAGTGTCCCTCCCATCCCTCACCCCTACAATATGTCACTGGATGCTTTCTACACATGGACCTGTCCCAGATTCCAGAGTCAACTGTGTTGATTTATTCCCTGAACACACACAGTATCACCTGACATCCTGACCCTGACATGCACATGCAGCTGTCCTCTCTAATAAACGCACAGCTTTTGTGTTCTTCCTCTGTGTCTAGGCCAATATTTATCCCCCAACCAACACCTGAAAGCAGATTATCTGGTCATTATCGCAATGCTGTTTGTGGGATCTTACTGTGCGCAAATTGGTTGCCGTGTTTTCCTACGTTACGACTGTGACTACACTTCAAAAGTATTTCATTGGCTGTAAAGCGCTTTGGGACGTCCTGAGGTGGTGAAAAACGCTATATAAATGCAAGTTCTTTCTTTTTTTTGTGTTATGGCTGCTGCAGACCTTGCTTATAGCTGACAGGCCGAGGTCCTTGTGTGACCTCGACTCTCAGTCAGAAGGTCGTGGGTTCAGGTCCCACTCCAGAGGCTTGAGCACAAAACCCAGGCCGACACTCCCAGTGCCAGTTCTGAGGGAGTGCTGCGCTGTCAGAGGGTGCCGTCTTTGGGATGAGAACTTAAACCGAGGCCCCTGTCTACCCTCTCAGCTGGACGTTAAAACCCCAGGGCCACTATTTCGAAGAAAAGCAGGGGAGTTCTCCCCGGTGACTTGTACAGGACGGCCAGGTAATAACTATCTTGACCAAGAGGAAGCTCAGCCATCTCCCCTGGCCTTCAATGGGTTGTTGACATTGATCAGAAGTTTAACTGGCCCTGCCATGGCAAGAGCGGGTTTGGCGGCTGGCTGTTCTGTGACGAGTGGCTCCACCTCTTGAAGCCTCAAAGTCCTGCCACCTTCTACAAAGCTCAAGTCAGGAGTGTGATGGCACACTCTCCACTTGCCTGGGTGGGTGAAGCTGCAACAACACTCAAGAAGCTCGACGCCATCCAGGACAAAGCAGCCTGCCCGATGGACGTTCCTATCACCATGCTCAATATCTAACCCCTTCCACCACCGATGCCCCCTGCAGCAACTCACCAAGGTCAGCTCGACAGCACCTCCCAGCCCAGCGACCTTGACCAGCGAGGACAAGAGCAGCAATGTTGTGGGAACACCATCAACTCTAGGTTCCTCTGCAAGGTATGTACCAACCTGACTTGGACATATGTTGGCCGTTCCTTCAATGTCGCTGGGTCAAAATCCGGGAACTCCCCACCTAACAGCACCTTCACACATGGACTGCAGCGGTTCAAGGAGAAGGCCCACCACCATCTTCTCAAGGGACAACTTGGGTTGGGCAGTAAATGCCGTCCAGTCAACATCACTTGCATCTTATAGGAACATAAGTACAGGAGGAGGCCATTCAGCCCCTCGAGCCTGTTCCATCACTCAATTAGATCATGGCTGATCTGTATCTTAATTCCATTTACCCGCTTTGGTTCCCTAACCCTTAATCCCCTCACCCAACAAAAATCCAGCAGTCTCAGTTTTGATAGTTTCAATTGACCCCCAGCCTCAGCAGCTTTTTGGGGGAGAGAGTTCCAGATTCCCACTCCCCTTTGTGTGAAGAAGTGCTTCCTGACATCACCCCTGAACGACCTAGCTCCAATTTTAAGGTTCTGCCCCCTTGTTCTGGACTCCCCCCACCAGAGGAAATAGTTTCTCTCTATCGACCCTATCAAATCCTTCAATCATCTTAAACACCTCGATTAGATCACCCCTTAATCTTCTATACTCAAGGCAATACAAGCCGAGTCTGTGCAACCTGTCCTCGTAATTTAACCCTTTTAGCCCTGGTATCATTCTGATGAATCTGCGCTGCACCCCCTCCAAGGCCAATCTATCCTTCCTGAGGTGCGGTGCCCAGAACTGAACACAGTCTCGAGAACCAATACTATAAAAGCATGCAGCACCTGTAAGAAGGCAGGTTAAGATGTGGAGTATAATCCTTGCTCAGAACTGAAGAGTGACTGATGTCATCAGTTGAGTAGGTTTGAGAGAACAGCAGAGACTACATGAGTAATTACCATCTCAAAAGCAAGGAAGTTGTGCTAAACCTTTATAAAACACTGGTTAGGCGCCAGCTAGAGTATTGTGTCCAATTCTGGGCACCGCACTTTAGGAAGGATGTCAAGGCCTTGGAGAGGGTGCAGAGGTGATTTACTAGAATGGTCCCAGGGATGAGGGACTTCAGTTACTCGGAGAGACTGGAGAAGCTGGGATTGTTCTCCTTAGAGCAGAGAAGGCTAAGGGGAGATTTGGTATAGGTATTCAAAATTACAAAAGGTTTTTGATAGAGTAAATAAGGAGAAACTGTTTCCACTGGCAGGAGGGTTGGTAACCAGAGGACACTGATTTAAGGTAATTGGCAAAAGAACCAGAGACGACGAGGGAAAAAAATGTCTCTGCAGCGAGTCGTTGTGATCTGGAATTCACTGCCTGCAAGGACAGTGGAGACAGATTCGATAGTAACTTACAAAAGGTAAATACCTGAAGGATAAAAATTTACAGGGCTATGGGGAAAGAGCAGGGGAGTGGGACTAGTTGGTAGCTCTTTCAAAGAGCCGGCACAGGCAGAATGGGCCGAATGGCCTCCGACTGTGCTGTGAGATTCGATATGATTCATTCCACTCTGGGCAGGAAGGCTGCGGCTGCTGGAAGTGTCGGTCCTCCGGAGCAGCAGGTGGCGCTGCGGTGGGAGGAGGGGGCTGTGGGTGAGAGTGCGCACGCGCGGCGCCGAATTCCTTGTCCAGGCTGGGACGGCGGCGGCAGGTGAGGGAGTGAGAGATAGTGAGTGAGGGATAGGAGGGAGTGAGGGATAGTGAGGGATAGTGAGTGAGTGAGTGAGTGAGGGATAGGAGGGAGTGAGGGATAGGAGGGAGTGAGGGATAGGAGGGAGTGAGGGAGGGATAGGAGGGAGTGAGGGATAGTGAGGGAGGGATAGGAGGGAGTGAGGGATAGGAGGGAGTGAGAGATAGTGAGTGAGGGATAGGAGGGAGTGAGGGATAGGAGGGAGTGAGTGAGGGATAGGAGGGAGTGAGGGATAGTGAGGGAGGGATAGGAGGGAGTGAGGGATAGGAGGGAGTGAGAGATAGTGAGTGAGGGATAGGAGGGAGTGAGGGATAGGAGGAGTGAGAGATAGTGAGTGAGGGATAGGAGGGAGTGAGGGATGGGAGGGAGTGAGAGATAGTGAGTGAGGGATAGGAGGGAGTGAGTGAGGGATAGGAGGGAGTGAGTGAGGGATAGGAGGGAGTGAGTGAGGGATAGGAGGGAGTGAGAGATAGTGAGTGAGGGATAGGAGGGAGGGAGGGATAGGAGGGAGTGAGAGATAGTGAGTGAGGGATAGGAGTGAGTGAGGGATAGGAGTGAGTGTGAGAGATAGTGAGTGAGGGATAGGAGGGAGTGAGAGATAGTGAGTGAGAGATAGTGAGTGAGGGATAGGAGGGAGTGAGGGATAGGAGGGAGTGAGGGATAGGAGGGAGTGAGGGATAGGAGGGAGTGAGAGATAGTGAGTGAGGGATAGGAGGGAGTGAGAGATAGTGAGTGAGGGAGTGAGAGATAGTGAGTGAGGGAGTGAGAGATAGTGAGGGATAGGAGGGGACTGAGGGATAGGAGGGAGGGATAGGAGGGTGTGAGGGATAGGAAGGTGTGAGGGATAGGAGGGAGTGAGATAGTGAGTGAGGGATAGGAGGGAGGGAGTGAGAGATAGTGAGTGAGAGATAGTGAGTGAGAGATAGTGAGTGAGGGATAGGAGGGAGTGAGAGATAGTGAGTGAGGGATAGGAGGGAGTGAGAGATAGTGAGTGAGGGATAGGAGGGAGTGAGAAATAGTGAGTGAGGGATAGGAGTGAGTGAGAGATAGTGAGTGAGAGATAGTGAGTGAGAGATAGTGAGTGAGGGATAGGAGGGAGTGAGAGATAGTGAGTGAGGGATAGGAGGGAGTGAGAGATAGTGAGTGAGGGATAGGAGGGAGTGAGAGATAGTGAGTGAGGGATAGGAGGGAGTGAGAGATAGTGAGTGAGGGATAGGAGGGAGTGAGAGATAGTGAGTGAGGGATAGGAGGGAGTGAGAAATAGTGAGTGAGGGATAGGAGTGAGTGAGAGATAGTGAGTGAGTGAGGGATAGGAGGGAGTGAGAGATAGTGAGTGAGGGATAGGAGGGAGTGAGAGATAGTGAGTGAGGGATAGGAGGGAGTGAGAGATAGTGAGTGAGGGATAGGAGGGAGTGAGAGATAGTGAGTGAGAGATAGTGAGTGAGGGATAGGAGGGAGTGAGGGGTAGGAGGGAGGATAGGAGGGAGTGAGGGATAGGAGGGAGTGAGGGATAGGAGGGAGTGAGGGATAGGAGGGAGTGAGGGATAGTGAGTGAGGGATAGGAGGGAGTGAGAGATAGTGAGTGAGGGATAGGAGGGAGTGAGAGATAGTGAGGGAGGGATAGGAGGGAGTGAGAGATAGTGAGGGAGGGATAGGAGGGAGTGAGAGATAGTGAGTGAGGGATAGGAGGGAGTGAGAGATAGTGAGTGAGGAATAGGAGGGAGTGAGAGATAGTGAGTGAGGAATAGGAGGGAGTGAGAGATAGTGAGTGAGGGATAGGAGGGAGTGAGAGATAGTGAGTGAGGGATAGGAGGGAGTGAGTGAGGGAGGGATAGAGAGAGAGAGAGAGAGGGAGGGATAGAGAGAGAGAGAGAGAGGGAGGGATAGAGAGAGAGAGATAGAGGGAGGGATAAGGAGAGAGGGAGGGAGGGATAGAGAGAGGGAGGGAGGGATAGATAGAGAGGGAGGGAGGGATAGAGAGAGGGAGGGAGGGATAGAGAGAGGGAGGGAGGGAGGGATAGAGAGAGGGAGGGGGAGGAAGGGAGTGAGTGAGTGGGAGGAGAGAGGGGGGGAGGGATGGATAGAGAGAGGGGAGGGAGGGATAGAGAGAGGGGGAGGGAGGGATAGAGGGAGGGGGAGGGAGGGATAGAGGGAGGGGGAGGGATAGAGAGAGGGAGGGGAGGAAGGGAGTGAGTGAGTGGGAGGAGAGAGGGAGGGATGGAGAGAGGGAGTGAGGGATAGATAGGAGGGAGGGAAAGAGGGATGGAGGGATAGAGAGAGGGAGTGAGGGATAGGGGAGTGTGAGGAGATAGTGAGTGAGGGATAGGAGGGAGTGAGAGATAGTGAGGGATAGAGAGAGGGGTGGAGGGATGGAGAGAGGGAGGAGGGGTGGGGAGAGAGGGATGGGAAGAGAGAGGAGGGGTGGGGAGAGAGGATGGAGAGAGAGAGAGGAGGGGTGGGGAGAGAGGGATGGAGAGAGAGAGAGAGGAGGGGTGGGGAGAGAGGGATGGAGAGAGAGAGGAGGGGTGGGGAGAGAGGGATGGAGAGAGAGAGGAGGGGTGGGGAGAGAGGGATGGAGAGAGAGAGGAGGGGTGGGGAGAGAGGGATGGAGAGAGAGAGGAGGGGTGGGAGAGAGGGATGGAGAGAGAGAGGAGGGGTGGGGAGAGAGGGATGGAGAGAGAGAGGAGGGGTGGGAGAGAGGATGGAGAGAGAGGATGGAGAGAGAGAGGAGGGGTGGGGAGAGGGGGAGAGGATGGGGAGGGAGGGAGAGGATGGGGAGGGAGGGAGAGGATGGGGAGGGAGGGAGAGGATGGGGAGGGAGGGAGAGAGAGAGGATGGGGAGGGAGGGAGAGGATGGGAGGGATGGAGAGAGATGGAGGGAGGGGGAGGAGGGATGGAGGGAGGGGAGGAGGGATGGAGGGATAGAGAGAGGAGGGATGGGGAGATAGGGATGGAGAGAGAGAGGAGGGATGGGGAGATAGGATGGAGAGAGAGAGGAGGGGTGGGGAGAGAGGGATGGAGAGAGAGAGGAGGGGTGGGGAGAGAGGGATGGAGAGAGAGAGGGGGGAAGGGAGAGAGAGATGGGGAGGGAGAGAGAGAGGGGGAGGATGGGGAGAGGGGAGGGAGGGATGGGGAGAGGGGAGGGAGGGATGGGAGAGGGGAGGAGGATGGGAGAGGGGAGAAGGGATGGGGAGAGGGGAGGGAGGGAATGGGCGAGAGAGAAGAGAGAGAGATAGAGAGAGAGAGGGATGGGAGGGATGGAGAGGAGGGATGGAGGATGGAGAGAGAGGGATGGGGAGGGATGGAGAGAGAGAGGATGGGAGAGATGGAGAGAGAGAGGGATGGGAGAGATGAGAGAGAGAGGAGAGATGGAAGAGAGAGAGAGGATGGGAGAGAATGGAGAGAGAGAGAGGATGGAGAGATGGAGAGAGAGAGAGGATGGGAGAGATGGAGAGAGAGAGAGAGAGGATGGGGAGAGATGGAGAGAGAGAGAGGGATGGGGAGAGATGGAGAGAGAGAGAGGGATGGGGAGAGATGAGAGAGAGAGAGAGATGGGAGAGATGGAGAGAAGGAGAGAGAGGATGGGAGAGATGGAGAGAGAGAGAGATGAGAGATGGAGAGAGAGAGAGGGACTGGGAGAATGGAGAGAGAGAGAGGATGGGAGAGATGGAGAGAGAGAGAGGATGGGGAGAGATGAAGAGAGAGAAGAGAGGGATGGGGAGAGATGGAGAGAGAGGGATGGGAGAGGAGAGAGAAGAGAGAGGGATGGGGAGAGGAGAGAGAGAGAGAGAGGGATGGGGAGAGATGGAGAGAGAGAGTGAGGGATGGGGAGAGATGGAGAGAGAGAGAGGGATGGGAGAGAGAGAGAGGATGGGGAGGGATGGGGAGAGAGAGTGGGATGGGGAGAGATGGAGAGAGAGAGAGGGATGGGGAGAGTGAGGAGAGAGAGAGAGGGATGGGGAGAGTAGGGAGAGAGAGAGGGATGGGGAGTGATGGAGAGACGGAGGGAGGGGAGAGATGTGAGAGACGAGAGGGATGGGGAGAGTGGAGTGAGATGAGAGAGGATGGGTGAGAGGTAGTGTGAAGAGAGGAGAGGGGAGTGGGGTAGTGTGAGAGTGGGGTGGAGTGTGGAGAGAGTGTGAGTGGAGTGTGAGGGGTGTGAGGGTGAGAGAGTGAGGGGTGGGGAGAGTGGAGAGTAGTGAGAGGGAGGGGTGTGATGGTGTGTGTAGTGTGGGATGGGGAGAGATGGAGAGTGTGAGGAGGGTGGGGTGTGATGGGTGTGAGTGTGTGGGTTGGGGTGTTTTGGTGTGGGTGTGTGAGTGGGTGGGGAGGTGTGTGGGAGCTGAGTGTGGGT
Source organism: Heptranchias perlo (assembly GCF_035084215.1). Lineage (NCBI taxonomy): Eukaryota > Metazoa > Chordata > Chondrichthyes > Hexanchiformes > Hexanchidae > Heptranchias > Heptranchias perlo. The sequence continues at coordinate 26,999,363 of NC_090359.1, read as the reverse complement.
GGGTGAGGTGAGCAGAGGGGAGTGTGTGGGTGAATGTGT